>NW_024704801.1:14342-189778 GCF_018977255.1 Callorhinchus milii
TGGAAAAAGTGCAAGAGAGAAAGAGTGTAATAGCTTTAGTGCCAACATAGTTGCCGCTATTACACTTACCTGATCTACCACGAATTCCAACTTGCTGGAAAGAAAGAGGAGACAAATATACTAAGCTTTCCACAAAAGCACACTTACCGTATAGTCCAAATGCACCTCCAGCCCGATCCAAGCTCTGCTGTAAATAAATTGGTTGTGTTCCTACACTGAACCATTCCTGACACTGACCAAGTCCCATCAAATACACTGAACCAATCTCAACATTAACTACATCGACAACTACATAGAGGATAGCTCTGACAAAACCAACTCAGCAACACAAAGGCAATCCCGTCTCACAACACTCAACTTCACTAAACAGTTCTGACACTGCCCAACTCCCCTGAGCTTCACTGATCAAATCCACAGAAATCCATTCTCAACAACTTCATGAGGCCTGACTGGGACAGATTCTAGTAACTAACCCTGGCCCCATTCACTGAACTGTAACTGCACTAAACCTGCCCTGGCACAAGCCAACTCTCATACACCCTCTCAACTAAACCCAGCTCTCCACAACTAGACTGACTGACCCCGACAAAACTAACTGAACCAACCTTAGCATAAACTGAATCAACAATTACACTAAACCAGTCTGAACAGAACATGACTCGTGGCAGCCACACTGACCCAGACCCGGCAGCGACTGACCCTCGGCAGCTACACATTGCCGGTTACTAGCAAACCAGCCGTGCAAACTGCTCCGACCCAGCCCTGGCAGCGACTGACCCGAGGCAACTGCACTGAGCCAGGCCTGAAAGACTCTAAACCTCAACAACTGCACTCGACCGACCCCAGACGGGCACCGACTCTACACCTGCCCTGAACCAACTCGCACACAAACTGATGTTCCACAGCCAGCCCCCAACACAAACCGACTCACAACCACTCAACCCAACCAACTCGGCAGACACTGGCTCTGGGCAATAAACCAACCTTCACAGCAACTCTATATTACCCGATACACCAACTCACTCTGATCAAACTCTTGTACTAGATGTTATCAAATCTAATCTTACACCATCTAACTACAGTGTCTGACTTCAATCTGCGATTCATACAATCCGTAACGATTAATTCTACCCTCAACCCAAACTATCATCTCACCATATTAACTCAGCAACATCTCCCCATCTTGTCCCTCTCAAACCCCAGTCTTTGTTACTAACGACTTCTAATCTCAACCTCCAGTGTGAACCAGAGTTTGGCTCACATGTCGAACATCCAGCATGATGTCCACATAGTGTTACCAAACCTCTGGAGTGTGGAAAAGTGCAAGAGAGAAAGAGTGTAATAGCTTTAGTTGCCAACATAGTTAGCCGCTATTACACTTACCTGATCTACCACGAATTCCAACTTGCTGGAAAGAAAGAGGAGACAAATATACTAAGCTTTCCACAAAAGCACACTTACCGTATAGTCCAAATGCACCTCCAGCCCGATCCAAGCTCTGCTGTAAATAAATTGGTTGTGTTCCTACACTGAACCATTCCTGACACTGACCAAGTCCCATCAAATACACTGAACCAATCTCAACATTAACTACATCGACAACTACATAGAGGATAAGCTGACAAACCAACTCAGCAACACAAAGGCAATCCCGTCTCACAACAGCTCAACTTCACTAAACCAGTTCTGACACTGCCCAACTCCCCTGAGCTTCACTGATCAAATCCACAGAAATCCATTCTCAACAACTTCACTGAGGCCCTGACTGGGACAGATTCTAGTAACTAACCCTGGCCCCATTCACTGAACTGTAACTGCACTAAACCTGCCCTGGCACAAGCCAACTCTCAAACACCCTCTCAACTAAACCCAACTCTCCACAACTAGACTGACTGACCCCGACAAAACTAACTGTGAACCAATCTCAGCATAAACTGACTCAACAATTACACTAAACCAGTCTGAACAGAACATGACTCGTGGCAGCCACACTGACCCAGACCCGGCAGCGACTGACCCTCGGCAGCTACACATTGCCGGTTACTAGCAAACCAGCCGTGCAAACTGCTCCGACCCAGCCCTGGCAGCGACTGACCCGAGGCAACTGCACTGAGCCAGGCCTGAAAGACTCTAACCCTCAACAACTGCACTCGACCGACCCCAGACAGGCACCGACTCTACACCTGCCCTGAACCAACTCGCACACAAACTGATGTTCCACAGCCAGCCCCAACACAAACCGACTCACAACCACTCAACCCAACCAACCTCGGCAGACACTGGCTCTGGGCAAATAAACCAACCTTCACAGCAACTCTATATTACCCGACACACAAACTCACTCTGATCAAACTCTTGTACTAGATGTTATCAAATCTAATCTTACACCATCTAACTACAGTGTCTGACTTCAATCTGCGATTCATACAATCCGTAACAATTAATTCTACCCTCAACCCAAACTATCATCTCACCATATTAACTCAGCAACATCTCCCCATCTTGTCCCTCTCAAACCCCAGTCTTTGTTACTAACGACTTCTAATCTCAACCTCCAGTGTGAACCAGAGTTTGGCTCACATGTCGAACATCCAGCATGATGTCCACATAGTGTTACCAAACCTCTGGAGTGTGGAAAAGTGCAAGAGAGAAAGAGTGTAATAGCTTTAGTTGCCAACATAGTTTGCCGCTATTACACTTACCTGATCTACCACGAATTCCAACTTGCTGGAAAGAAAGAGGAGACAAATATACTAAGCTTTCCACAAAAGCACACTTACCGTATAGTCCAAATGCACAACCAGCCCGATCCAAGCTCTGCTGTAAATAAATTGGTTGTGTTCCTACACTGAACCATTCCTGACACTGACCAAGTCCCATCAAATACACTGAACCAATCTCAACATTAACTACATCGACAACTACATAGAGGATACTCTGACAAACCAACTCAGCAACACAAAGGCAATCCCGTCTCACAACAACTCAACTTCACTAAACCAGTTCTGACACTGCCCAACTCCCCTGAGCTTCACTGATCAAATCCACAGAAATCCATTCTCAACAACTTCACTGAGGCCCTGACTGGGACAGATTCTAGTAACTAACCCTGGCCCCATTCACTGAACTGTAACTGCACTAAACCTGCCCTGGCACAAGCCAACTCTCAAACACCCTCTCAACTAAACCCAACTCTCCACAACTAGACTGACTGACCCCGACAAACCTAACTGTGAACCAATCTCAGCATAAACTGACTCAACAATTACACTAAACCAGTCTGAACAGAACATGACTCGTGGCAGCCACACTGACCCAGACCCGGCAGCGACTGACCCTCGGCAGCTACACATTGCCGGTTACTAGCAAACCAGCCGTGCAAACTGCTCCGACCCAGCCCTGGCAGCGACTGACCCGAGGCAACTGCACTGAGCCAGGCCTGAAAGACTCTAACCCTCAACAACTGCACTCGACCGACCCCAGACAGGCACCGACTCTACACCTGCCCTGAACCAACTCGCACACAAACTGATGTTCCACAGCCAGCCCCAACACAAACCGACTCACAACCACTCAACCCAACCAACCTCGGCAGACACTGGCTCTGGGCAAATAAACCAACCTTCACAGCAACTCTATATTACCCGACACACAAACTCACTCTGATCAAACTCTTGTACTAGATGTTATCAAATCTAATCTTACACCATCTAACTACAGTGTCTGACTTCAATCTGCGATTCATACAATCCGTACCAATTAATTCTACCCTCAACCCAAACTATCATCTCACCATATTAACTCAGCAACATCTCCCCATCTTGTCCCTCTCAAACCCCAGTCTTTGTTACTAACGACTTCTAATCTCAACCTCCAGTGTGAACCAGAGTTTGGCTCACATGTCGAACATCCAGCATGATGTCCACATAGTGTTACCAAACCTCTGGAGTGTGGAAAAGTGCAAGAGAGAAAGAGTGTAATAGCTTTAGTTGCCAACATAGTTAGCCGCTATTACACTTACCTGATCTACCACGAATTCCAACTTGCTGGAAAGAAAGAGGAGACAAATATACTAAGCTTTCCACAAAAGCACACTTACCGTATAGTCCAAATGCACAACCAGCCCGATCCAAGCTCTGCTGTAAATAAATTGGTTGTGTTCCTACACTGAACCATTCCTGACACTGACCAAGTCCCATCAAATACACTGAACCAATCTCAACATTAACTACATCGACAACTACATAGAGGATACTCTGACAAACCAACTCAGCAACACAAAGGCAATCCCGTCTCACAACACTCAACTTCACTAAACCAGTTCTGACACTGCCCAACTCCCCTGAGCTTCACTGATCAAATCCACAGAAATCCATTCTCAACAACTTCACTGAGGCCCTGACTGGGACAGATTCTAGTAACTAACCCTGGCCCCATTCACTGAACTGTAACTGCACTAAACCTGCCCTGGCACAAGCCAACTCTCAAACACCCTCTCAACTAAACCCAACTCTCCACAACTAGACTGACTGACCCCGACAAAACTAACTGTGAACCAATCTCAGCATAAACTGACTCAACAATTACACTAAACCAGTCTGAACAGAACATGACTCGTGGCAGCCACACTGACCCAGACCCGGCAGCGACTGACCCTCGGCAGCTACACATTGCCGGTTACTAGCAAACCAGCCGTGCAAACTGCTCCGACCCAGCCCTGGCAGCGACTGACCCGAGGCAACTGCACTGAGCCAGGCCTGAAAGACTCTAACCCTCAACAACTGCACTCGACCGACCCCAGACAGGCACCGACTCTACACCTGCCCTGAACCAACTCGCACACAAACTGATGTTCCACAGCCAGCCCCAACACAAACCGACTCACAACCACTCAACCCAACCAACCTCGGCAGACACTGGCTCTGGGCAAATAAACCAACCTTCACAGCAACTCTATATTACCCGACACACAAACTCACTCTGATCAAACTCTTGTACTAGATGTTATCAAATCTAATCTTACACCATCTAACTACAGTGTCTGACTTCAATCTGCGATTCATACAATCCGTACCGATTAATTCTACCCTCAACCCAAACTATCATCTCACCATATTAACTCAGCAACATCTCCCCATCTTGTCCCTCTCAAACCCCAGTCTTTGTTACTAACGACTTCTAATCTCAACCTCCAGTGTGAACCAGAGTTTGGCTCACATGTCGAACATCCAGCATGATGTCCACATAGTGTTACCAAACCTCTGGAGTGTGGAAAAGTGCAAGAGAGAAAGAGTGTAATAGCTTTAGTTGCCAACATAGTTAGCCGCTATTACACTTACCTGATCTACCACGAATTCCAACTTGCTGGAAAGAAAGAGGAGACAAATATACTAAGCTTTCCACAAAAGCACACTTACCGTATAGTCCAAATGCACAACCAGCCCGATCCAAGCTCTGCTGTAAATAAATTGGTTGTGTTCCTACACTGAACCATTCCTGACACTGACCAAGTCCCATCAAATACACTGAACCAATCTCAACATTAACTACATCGACAACTACATAGAGGATACTCTGACAAACCAACTCAGCAACACAAAGGCAATCCCGTCTCACAACAACTCAACTTCACTAAACCAGTTCTGACACTGCCCAACTCCCCTGAGCTTCACTGATCAAATCCACAGAAATCCATTCTCAACAACTTCACTGAGGCCCTGACTGGGACAGATTCTAGTAACTAACCCTGGCCCCATTCACTGAACTGTAACTGCACTAAACCTGCCCTGGCACAAGCCAACTCTCAAACACCCTCTCAACTAAACCCAACTCTCCACAACTAGACTGACTGACCCCGACAAAACTAACTGTGAACCAATCTCAGCATAAACTGACTCAACAATTACACTAAACCAGTCTGAACAGAACATGACTCGTGGCAGCCACACTGACCCAGACCCGGCAGCGACTGACCCTCGGCAGCTACACATTGCCGGTTACTAGCAAACCAGCCGTGCAAACTGCTCCGACCCAGCCCTGGCAGCGACTGACCCGAGGCAACTGCACTGAGCCAGGCCTGAAAGACTCTAACCCTCAACAACTGCACTCGACCGACCCCAGACAGGCACCGACTCTACACCTGCCCTGAACCAACTCGCACACAAACTGATGTTCCACAGCCAGCCCCAACACAAACCGACTCACAACCACTCAACCCAACCAACCTCGGCAGACACTGGCTCTGGGCAAATAAACCAACCTTCACAGCAACTCTATATTACCCGACACACAAACTCACTCTGATCAAACTCTTGTACTAGATGTTATCAAATCTAATCTTACACCATCTAACTACAGTGTCTGACTTCAATCTGCGATTCATACAATCCGTAACGATTAATTCTACCCTCAACCCAAACTATCATCTCACCATATTAACTCAGCAACATCTCCCCATCTTGTCCCTCTCAAACCCCAGTCTTTGTTACTAACGACTTCTAATCTCAACCTCCAGTGTGAACCAGAGTTTGGCTCACATGTCGAACATCCAGCATGATGTCCACATAGTGTTACCAAACCTCTGGAGTGTGGAAAAGTGCAAGAGAGAAAGAGTGTAATAGCTTTAGTTGCCAACATAGTTTGCCGCTATTACACTTACCTGATCTACCACGAATTCCAACTTGCTGGAAAGAAAGAGGAGACAAATATACTAAGCTTTCCACAAAAGCACACTTACCGTATAGTCCAAATGCACAACCAGCCCGATCCAAGCTCTGCTGTAAATAAATTGGTTGTGTTCCTACACTGAACCATTCCTGACACTGACCAAGTCCCATCAAATACACTGAACCAATCTCAACATTAACTACATCGACAACTACATAGAGGATACTCTGACAAACCAACTCAGCAACACAAAGGCAATCCCGTCTCACAACAACTCAACTTCACTAAACCAGTTCTGACACTGCCCAACTCCCCTGAGCTTCACTGATCAAATCCACAGAAATCCATTCTCAACAACTTCACTGAGGCCCTGACTGGGACAGATTCTAGTAACTAACCCTGGCCCCATTCACTGAACTGTAACTGCACTAAACCTGCCCTGGCACAAGCCAACTCTCAAACACCCTCTCAACTAAACCCAACTCTCCACAACTAGACTGACTGACCCCGACAAAACTAACTGTGAACCAATCTCAGCATAAACTGACTCAACAATTACACTAAACCAGTCTGAACAGAACATGACTCGTGGCAGCCACACTGACCCAGACCCGGCAGCGACTGACCCTCGGCAGCTACACATTGCCGGTTACTAGCAAACCAGCCGTGCAAACTGCTCCGACCCAGCCCTGGCAGCGACTGACCCGAGGCAACTGCACTGAGCCAGGCCTGAAAGACTCTAACCCTCAACAACTGCACTCGACCGACCCCAGACAGGCACCGACTCTACACCTGCCCTGAACCAACTCGCACACAAACTGATGTTCCACAGCCAGCCCCAACACAAACCGACTCACAACCACTCAACCCAACCAACCTCGGCAGACACTGGCTCTGGGCAAATAAACCAACCTTCACAGCAACTCTATATTACCCGACACACAAACTCACTCTGATCAAACTCTTGTACTAGATGTTATCAAATCTAATCTTACACCATCTAACTACAGTGTCTGACTTCAATCTGCGATTCATACAATCCGTACCAATTAATTCTACCCTCAACCCAAACTATCATCTCACCATATTAACTCAGCAACATCTCCCCATCTTGTCCCTCTCAAACCCCAGTCTTTGTTACTAACGACTTCTAATCTCAACCTCCAGTGTGAACCAGAGTTTGGCTCACATGTCGAACATCCAGCATGATGTCCACATAGTGTTACCAAACCTCTGGAGTGTGGAAAAGTGCAAGAGAGAAAGAGTGTAATAGCTTTAGTTGCCAACATAGTTTGCCGCTATTACACTTACCTGATCTACCACGAATTCCAACTTGCTGGAAAGAAAGAGGAGACAAATATACTAAGCTTTCCACAAAAGCACACTTACCGTATAGTCCAAATGCACCCCAGCCCGATCCAAGCTCTGCTGTAAATAAATTGGTTGTGTTCCTACACTGAACCATTCCTGACACTGACCAAGTCCCATCAAATACACTGAACCAATCTCAACATTAACTACATCGACAACTACATAGAGGATACTCTGACAAACCAACTCAGCAACACAAAGGCAATCCCGTCTCACAACTCAACTTCACTAAACCAGTTCTGACACTGCCCAACTCCCCTGAGCTTCACTGATCAAATCCACAGAAATCCATTCTCAACAACTTCACTGAGGCCCTGACTGGGACAGATTCTAGTAACTAACCCTGGCCCCATTCACTGAACTGTAACTGCACTAAACCTGCCCTGGCACAAGCCAACTCTCAAACACCCTCTCAACTAAACCCAACTCTCCACAACTAGACTGACTGACCCCGACAAAACTAACTGTGAACCAATCTCAGCATAAACTGACTCAACAATTACACTAAACCAGTCTGAACAGAACATGACTCGTGGCAGCCACACTGACCCAGACCCGGCAGCGACTGACCCTCGGCAGCTACACATTGCCGGTTACTAGCAAACCAGCCGTGCAAACTGCTCCGACCCAGCCCTGGCAGCGACTGACCCGAGGCAACTGCACTGAGCCAGGCCTGAAAGACTCTAACCCTCAACAACTGCACTCGACCGACCCCAGACAGGCACCGACTCTACACCTGCCCTGAACCAACTCGCACACAAACTGATGTTCCACAGCCAGCCCCAACACAAACCGACTCACAACCACTCAACCCAACCAACCTCGGCAGACACTGGCTCTGGGCAAATAAACCAACCTTCACAGCAACTCTATATTACCCGACACACAAACTCACTCTGATCAAACTCTTGTACTAGATGTTATCAAATCTAATCTTACACCATCTAACTACAGTGTCTGACTTCAATCTGCGATTCATACAATCCGTAACAATTAATTCTACCCTCAACCCAAACTATCATCTCACCATATTAACTCAGCAACATCTCCCCATCTTGTCCCTCTCAAACCCCAGTCTTTGTTACTAACGACTTCTAATCTCAACCTCCAGTGTGAACCAGAGTTTGGCTCACATGTCGAACATCCAGCATGATGTCCACATAGTGTTACCAAACCTCTGGAGTGTGGAAAAGTGCAAGAGAGAAAGAGTGTAATAGCTTTAGTTGCCAACATAGTTTGCCGCTATTACACTTACCTGATCTACCACGAATTCCAACTTGCTGGAAAGAAAGAGGAGACAAATATACTAAGCTTTCCACAAAAGCACACTTACCGTATAGTCCAAATGCACAACCAGCCCGATCCAAGCTCTGCTGTAAATAAATTGGTTGTGTTCCTACACTGAACCATTCCTGACACTGACCAAGTCCCATCAAATACACTGAACCAATCTCAACATTAACTACATCGACAACTACATAGAGGATACTCTGACAAACCAACTCAGCAACACAAAGGCAATCCCGTCTCACAACACCTCAACTTCACTAAACCAGCTCTGACACTAATTAACTCTCCAGAGCTTCACTGACCAAATCCACAGAAATTGATTCTCTGCAATTCTACTAATCCAACCTTGGCCCCACTCACTCAACTGCACTGAACCTGCCCCGACACATGCCAACTCTCAAACACCCTCTCAACTAAACCCAACTCTCAACAACTGGACTGACTGACCCCAACAAACCGAACTGTGAACCAATCTCAGCATAAACTGACTCAACTACACTAAACCAGTCTGAACAGAACCTGACTCGTGGCAGCCACACTGACCCAGACACGGCAGCGACTAACTCTCAGCAGCTACACATTGCTGCTTACTAGCAAACCAGCCGAGCAAACTGGTCCAACCCAGCCCTGGCAGCGACTGACCCGAGGCAACTGCACTGAGCCAGGCCTGAAAGACTCTAACCCTCAACAACTGCCCTCGACCGACCTCAGACAAGCATTGGCTCTACACCTGCCCTAAACCAACTCGCACACAAACTGATGCTACACAAAAAGCCCCAATACAAACCGACTCTCAGCCACTCAACCTTGACAGACACTGGCTCAATGAACCAACCTTCACACAGAGACTCTATATTACCTGACACACAAACTCACTCTGATCAAACTCTTGTACTAGATGTTATCAAATCTAATCTTACACCATCTACAGTGTCTGACTTCAATCTCTGCAATTCATACAATCTATACAAATTAATTTTATCCGCAATCCAAAATGTCACCTCACATTAGCCCAGCTACATCTCCTCCTTCCAGGCCCTCTCCAATCTCAGTCTCTTACTAACAACTTCTAATCTCAACCTCTCGTGTGAACCAGAGTTTGGCTCATATGCGTTCAGATGTCAGGAATCCTGCATGAAGTCCACATAGTGTTGCCAAACCTCTGGAGTGTGGAAAGGTGCAAGAGTGAAAGATATACAACCTTTGCCATCATCACTGGGTTGGTTTTAACACGTACAGACTTAACTTATCCTCCACGAGTCCCAAGGAGCTAGAGAGAGAGAGAAACAGGGCATAAGCTTCAGTCGTCCCCCTAAGGTTTCCAGGAATCTTCACTTACCATGTAATCCAACGTAGTGCAACATATCCAATTCAGACACCGCTCTAAACTAATAGGCTGTTTACCTATATTGAATCAGCCCCAACACAAACCAACTCTACACTGAACCAATCTCAGGATAAAAACCATCAATAACAGAGGACCCTCTGACATAAACTAACTCTCTACAACTGCCCTGAACCAACCTTGACAGACACCGACTCCACACCTTGACACGGTATCTTATCACTGGCTGAGAATTACATGCTGTTTAAGTGCACTCTTGAAAGAGACATCCCTCTCTTCACAATTTTGCAGGTTGTGAGGCAGTAACCGATAGAGTAACCTTACCCCAAACTTAAATCTCTTAAAAGTTCCTGAAATTCAGAGTTTGTATAATTAGTAAGGTTAGAATCAAGTGTCAGTGAAAACTCCGAACCTCAACAACTCTGGTTCATCTCCACCTCCTCCCTTTTATACCTCAAACGTGCCAAAGACACTTTTACCCAATCAATCCTGAGCACCTGGGACCCCTCTCTGTGATCCCATACATTCACCTTATTTTGATTAGCCCTTTACTACCTCACAACCTGCACTGAACCAACTTGGACACAAACTGATGATCGACAAGTGCTCCAAACCATCTGTCGCATAAACTGACGCTCAACCAGTAAACTGAACCTACCTGGACAGACACTGGGTCTGGGCAAACAAAACCAACCTTCACATAGCTATTCGAGATTACCCAAAACCAAGCAAATTCACTGTCTAATCCAAAGATTACAACAGATACCATCAAATCTGATTTTACACCACCTAACAAAAGTGTATAACTTCAATCTCTGATATTCCTACAATCTGTGTAGATGAATTAAACCCTCGACCCAAACTGTGAGCTCAACACATTAATCCAGCAAGATCTCCTCCATCCTGTCCCTCTCAAACCCCAGTCTCTTTTATTAACGACTTCTAATCTCAACCTCCAGTGCGAATCAGAGTTAAGACTCGTATGTTTGGTTGTCAGATATCCTGCATGAAGTCTACACAGTGTTGCCAAACCTCTGGAGTGTGGAATAGTGCAGGAAAGAACTATATACAACCTTTGCCGTCATTACAGGGTTCCCACTACAGACTTAACTTACTTACCCTCCTTGAATCCCAAGGTGCTAGAGAGAGAAACAGGGCATTCAGTCGACAGTTTTTGGTTCTCATTAGTACAGACTTGGCTTCTGGTGACAATAATCATAACCTTGCATTTGATATAGCGCTTATCATGTCTGACATCTCAAGGCACTTCACAGAATGGACCATAAAGCGAATCGACTATTTATTTGTGGGCGAAACACAGTAGTCAATTGCGCATAGCAGCGTCCCACAAACAGTCGTGGATAGAAAATGACCAATTTATTATTGTTTTGTTTTTTGGAGCGATTATTATTAGGCATGTGGAGTAAGGAAACTTATCCAAGATTTCACCCTGCCTGGAATTGAACCCAGGTGTTTCACTTGCAAGTCGAGCGCTCTAACCACTGAACTACAGGATTCCATCGTGCAACTGAGCTCAGCCGATTAATCACTTACATCTCCCACGGTTTTCAGCTGCATCTCATCTCCAAACGGTTCCTAGTTGGACATCTTCGACCAAAATCTAGATGATGATTTAAACACTAACACCACAAAATAATAATTCTACATAACAATGCTGTCATCGTTATCTCTGAGACGTTACACAATAAAAAGAAAAGCCAGACTGTTCAAGAGTAGTTTACAATCTCCATTAAATAGATGGATGGCAACAAGATTTTTAAAGTTCAAAGGTGAGAAAACAAAAAGTGATAAATAACTGAGTTTCTCTAAAAAGATAAATGGTTTAAGAAAAAAAACAAATAAGCGAACAAAAACACCATTGGGCATATAGGCAAGTGAGGAGAGTTACCCAATAAGTGTCTGTGACAAATACACATGACATAAAAATAAAACAAGTTAGAAACAAAGTCAACTTAAAGGGTCTAATGTAGTAGCCATTATAGTGACCTGTCTACAAGCCAGAAATTACTGGGAGCTAAACATTCCAGGCTGTGAGATCTTCAGAAAGGATAAGGAAATTGGGAAAGGAGGAAGAGCAATATGGATAATACTTAAGTACACCAGTAGATAGAAAGGACTTTACTGCCAATTTACAGCCCACCAGAAAGTTCCCACAAATACAGACTTACCTGATGTAGTCCATAGAAAGACCAGCCAGAGCCAAGCTCCACCACATGCAAGCTGACTATTTCACTGCTCTAAACCACAAGCCTTCACCAACTCATCTGCTCTCTCTGAGCTGACTCCTTCCTCCAATGGTTTGACTAAGCTCAGCCTCTGGGTTAAATACCCAAAGGTTCAGGTTTGACATGTGGCCAATGAACGAATCACATTCCTCACGAGGTCCAGTTGAAAGTCCTCCCTTCACAGCTGGAAACGGTCAGTATCATCACATGGGCTGTTGGCTATTGGATGGTTCAGAGAATTCACAGGGTTTATATTCACTACTTTAGAGCATTTACCTTTTTCTAGGATTTCCTATTGAATGCTTCAGAGACACCATCAAACACCCCATCAAAACAGATCACGAACACTAAAACGTGTGAGAAAGAAGGAGAAAGACTGCAATAGAGAGAAGATGTAATAGACAGAAGGTATGGTAGACAAAATGAGAAAGGTTGTGATAGAGAGAGTGTGCTAGAAAGATTGGAATAGAAGATAAAGTGTGAAAGAGAGAAGGAGAAACTTTGCGTTAGAGAGAGAAAGTGTGTTAGAAAGATTGGAACAGAAAGAGACAAAATATCATATAGAGGAGAATGATTGCAATAGAGAGAACGATTCTGATAAAGAGAAAGTGTGATACAGAGGAGAGAGATGGCAGTAGAGAGAAAGTCTGATAGAGAAAATGTGATAGAGAAGCAAAAAGATTGTGACAGAGAAAGTGTGATAGAGAAGGAGAAAGGTTGTAATCAAAAGAAGGAGAAAGATTGAAATAGAGAGAGAGAGTGTGAAAGAGGACAAAGATTGGAACAGAGAGAGAGTGCGGTAAGGAGTGATAGAGAGGGAAAAGGTTGTAATAGAGAGAGCAAATGTGATAGAGAGAAAGTGTGTTAGAAAAAAGGAGAAAGATTCGAATACAGAGAGGCAAAGTACGATAGAGAGCAGAAAGATTGCATTAGAGAGAGACAGTGTGATAGAAAGAAAGAGAAAGATTGTGATAGAGGGAGAGAAAGTGTGAAAGGGAAAAGGAGAAAGGTTGCAACAGATACAGAGCAATTGTGACAGAGAGAAGGAAAAGAGTTGCAAAAAAAAGGAAATGTGAGAGAGGAGGAAAATCGGGATACAGAAGGAGAAAGAGTGAAAGAGAAGGAAAACGATTGCAATAGAAAGTGTGACACAGAAGGAGAAAGATTGCAATAGAGAGAAAGTGTGATACAGAAAGAGAACGATTCTGATAGAGAGCAGAAAAATTGGATAAAGAAGAAATGAGAGAGAGGAGGAAAATTGGGCGACAGAAGGAGAGCGACAGAGAGAGAACGTGTGTTAGAAGGATTGGAATAGAGAGAGACAAAGTGCAATAGACGGGAGAAAGATTCTGATAGAAAAAGTGATAGAGAGGACAGAGATTAAAATAGAGTGAAAGTGTGATTGAAAAGAGAAAGATTGGAATAGAGAGAGAGTGTGATCGGGAGAGAAAGTGTGTTAAAGAAGGAGAAAGATTGGAATGCAGAGAGAGAAAGTGTGAGAGAAGAGAAAGATTGCAATAGAGAGGAGAAAGATTCTGATAGAAAGAGATAGAGGGAAAAGTTTGTAATAGAGAGAGAAAGTGTGACAGAGGAGAAATATTCTGATAGAAAGAGCAATAGAGAGGGAAACGGTCATAACAGAGAGAGAACGTGTGACAGAAAAGAGAAAGTTTGGAATAGAGAGGGAAAGTGTGAAAGAGAGAAGAAAGACTGTGATAGAGAGAAAGTGTGACAGAGGAGAAAGATTGCAATAGAGAGAAATTTGATGAAGAGGAGAAAGATTATAATATACAAAGGTACAATACGATAGGGTGAGAAAGTGTGAGAGGGAGAGAAAGTGTGTTAGAAAGGAGAAAGATTGGAATAGAGAGAGAGAAAGTGTGAAAGAAAGGGAAAAACTTGTAGTAGAGCAAGTGTGATAGAGAGAAAGTGTGTTAGAAAGGAGAAACATTGCGATAGCGAAAAGGAGAATTATTGTGATACGCAGAAAGTGCGACAGAGATGGAAAAGGTTGTAGTAGAGAGAAGGCGAAAGATTCTGATAGGAGTGAGAGAGAGGGCAACGTTTGTAATAGAGAGAGACAAAGTATGATGGAGAGAATGAGAAAGATTGTGATAGAGAGAGAGAAAGTGTAACAGAAGCAGAAAAATTGGATAAAGAAGAAATTTGAGAGAGGAGGAAAATTGCGCGAAAGGAGAGCAATAGAGAGAGTGTGTGTTAGAGAGGGAGAAAGGTTGCAATAGAAAGTGTGATAGAGAGGGAAAAGATTGTAATATACAGAGGTAAAGTACGATAGAGTGAGAAAGTGTGCTAGAAAGGAGAAAGATTGCAATACGGTGAGAGAGGAGAAAGATTGCGATAGAGAGAGTATGATACAGAAGAAGAAAGACGGCAATAGAGAGTGTGATAGAGAGGAGAAAGATTGCAATTGCGATAAAGAGAAAGATTGCGATAGAGAGAAGGTGTGACAGAGAGAAGGAGAAAGATTCTGATAGAAAGAGTGAGAGGGAAATGTTTGTAACAGAGAATGTGAGACAGAGACGGAAAAGGTTGTAATAGAGAGGAGAAAGATTCTGATAGAAAGAGTGATAGAGAGGGACAAGTCTGCAACAGAGAAAAAGTGTGACGGAGGAGAAATATTCTGATAGAAAGTGCGACATAGACGGAAAATGTTGTAACAGAGACTGAAAGTGTGAGAGAGAAAGTGTGATAGAAAGAAGGAGAAAGATTGTGATAGAGAGAGAGAACGTATAATAGAGAGAAGCTGAAAAATTATGATAAAGAAGAAATGAGAGAGAGGAGGAAAATTGGGTGACAGAAGGAGAGCGATGGAGAGAGGGAGTGTTAGAAGGACTGGAATAGAGAGAGACAAAGTGTGATAGAGAATAATAATAACAATAATCCTTGCATTTGATATAGCGCTTTTCACGTCAGGAGGACGTCCCAAAGCGCTTCACAGAACACACTGTAAAGTGAATTGACTGTATATTTGTGGGCGAACGCGGCCGCCAATTGCGCACAGCTATGTCCCACAAACAGTCATGGGTTGAAAATGACCAATTTATTATTGTTTTTGGAGGGATTATTATAAGGAGAAAGATTACAATAGAGAGAAAGTGTGATAGAAGGAGAAAGTTTCTGATAGAAAAAGTGATAGAGAGGAGAGAGATTAAAATAGAGAGAAAGTGCGATAGAGAAGGAGAAAGAATGCAATAGAGAGTGTGATAGAGAGAAGGAGAAAGATTGCAATAGTGAGAAAGAAAATGTGATAGAGAGGGAAAAGGTTGTAATAGAGAGGTGAAAGATTCTGATAGAAGTGAGAGAGAGGGCAACGTTTGTAATAGAGAGAGACAAAGTATGATGGAGAGAAGGTGAAACATTACATTAGAGAGTGAAAGTGTGATAGAGAGGAGAAAGAATACGACAGAGAGAAAGTGTGTTAGAAAGATTGGAACAGAGAGAGTGGTAAGGAGAGATTCTGATAGAGAGAAGATTCTGATAGAAAGAGTGATAGAGGAGAGAGATGAAAATAGAGAGAACGTGTGACAGAAGAGAAAGTTTTGAATAGAGAGGAAAAGTGTGAAAGAGAAGAAAGATTGTGATAGTGAGAAAGCGTGATAGAGAGGAGAAAGATTGCAACAGAGAGTGTGATAGAGAGGAGAAAGATTGCAACAGTGATAAAGAGAAAGATTGCGATAGAGAGAATGTGTGATAAAGAGGAGAAAGACTGTAATATACAGAGGCAAAGAACGATAGTGAGAAAGTGTGAGAGGGAGAGAATGTGTGTTAGAAAGAAGGAGAAAGATTGGAATAGAGAGAGAGAAAGTGTGAAAGAGGAGAAAGATTCTGATAGCGAGAAAGTGTGATTGAGAGGGAAAGGTTGTGATAGAGAGGTTCTGATAGAGAGAACAACCTTTGTAATAGAGAGAGACAAAGTATGATGGAGAGAAGGAGAAAGATTGCATTAGAGAGTGAAAGTGTGACAGAAGGGAGAATGATTGTGATAGAGAAAAGGAGAAATATTGCACAAGAGAGAAAGTGTAATAGAGAAGAAAAATTGTAAGAGAGAAAGTGTCAGAGACGGAAAAGCTTGTCATAGAGAGGAGAAATACTCTGATATAAAGAGTGATAGAGAGGGCAAAGATTGTATTGGAGAGAGAAAGTGTGTTAGAAAGGAGAAATATTTTTATAGAGAGAGAAAGTACAATGGAGAGAAGCAGATAAATTGCGGTAAAGAAGAAATGTGAGGGAGGGGAGGAAATTTGGGCGACAGGAGAACGATAGAGCGAGAAAGTGTGTTAGAAGAATTGGAATAGAGAGAAGGAGAAAGATTCTGATAGAAAGAGATTAAAATAGAGAGAAAGTGTGATAGAGAGAAAGTGATAAGAGAGGAGAAAGAGTGCGATAGAAAGTGTGTTAGAAAGATTGCAATAGAGAGAGTGTGATAGAGAGTAGAAAGATTGCAATAGAGAGAGACTGTATTAGAGAGAAGGAGAAAGATTGCAATAGAAAGAAAGTGTGATAGAGAGGGAAAAGGTTGTAATAGAGAGGAGAAAGACTCTGATAGACAGAGTGATAGAGAGGGCAAAGATTTAATAGAGAGAGAAAGTGTGATAGAGAGAAGGAGAAAGATTCTAATGGAGAAAGTGTATTAGAAAGAAGGATAAAGATTTTAATAGAGACAACGTACGATGGAGAGGATAAAGATTGCAATAGAGAAAGTTTGACAGAGATGGAGAGAAATTCTGATAGGAGAAAGTGTGTTAGAAACAAGGAAAAAGATTGTCATAGAAAAAGACAAACTGTGAAAGAGAGGAGAAAGATTACAATAGAGAGGAGAAAGAATGCGATAAAGTGTGTTACAAAGATTGGAATAGAGAGAAGGAGAAAGACGGTAATAGAGAGAGAGATAGAGAGGCGAAAGATTGCAATAGTGAGAAAGATTGCAATAGAGACAGTGAAAAGCAGAAAGATTCTGATAGAGAGAAAGTGTGATAGAGAGGAAAAAGATTGCAACAGAGAGAGTGTGATAGAGGAGAAAGATTACAATAGTGATAAAGAGAAAGATTGTAATACACAGAGGCAAAGTACGATAGAGTGAGAAAGTGAGAGGGAGAGAACGTGTGTTAGAAAGAAGGAGAAAGAATGCGATAGAGAGAATGTGCGGTAGAGAGGGAAAAGATTGTAATAGAGGACAAGATTCTGATAGAGAGCAGAATGATCGCAATAGAGAGGAGAAAGATTGCGATAGAGAGAAAGAATGATTGTAACAGAGAAAAAGTGTGGTAGAGGAGAAAGATTCTGATAGAGAGAAAGTGTGTTAGAAAGAAGGAGAAAGACTGGAATGCAGGGAGAGAAAGTGAAAGACAGGAGAAAGATTGCGATAGAGAGCGAAAAGGTTGTAATAGAGAGAGCAAGTGTGATAGAGAGAAAGTGTGTTAGAAAGAAGGAGAAACATTGCGATGGCGAGAAGGAGAAATATTGTGATACACAGAAAGTGCGACAGAGACCGAAAAGGTTGTAATAGAGAGAAGGTGAAAGATTCTGATAGGAGTGAGAGAGAGGGCAACGTTTGTAATAGAGAGAGACGAAGTATGATGGAGAGAAGGAGAAAGAGTACATCAGACAGTGAAAGTGTGATAGAGAGAGAAAGCGAATTAGAAAGAAGGAGAAAGATTCTGATAGAAAGAGTAAAGAGAAAGATTGCAATAGAGAGAAACTGATTGAGAGAAGGAGAAAAATTGTGTTAGAGAGAAAGTGTGATAGAGAGACGAAGTATGATAGAGAGGAGAAAAATTGTGTTAGAAAGATTACAATAGAGAGAAGGAGAAAGAATGCGATCAAGTGTGTTAGGGAGAATCCAATGATCCTTGCATTTGATATAGCGCTTTTCACGTCGGGAGGACATCCCAAAGCGCTTCACAGAACACACTATAAAGTGAATTGACTGTATATTTGTGGGCGAACGCGGCAGCCAATTGCGCACAGCAATGCCCCACAAACAGTCGTAGATTGAAAATGACCAATTTATTATTGCTTTTAGTTTTGGAGGATTATTATTAGGCTCTGTGTGGAGTAAGGAAACTTGCCCAAGGTTTCGCCCTCTGCCTGGAATTGAACTCAGGTCTCTCACTTGCAAAGTGAATGCTCTAACCACTGAGCTACAGGACTTTCTCCTCTCTATCACACTTTCTCTCTATTGCAATCTTTCTCCTTCTCTCTCACACCTATTAGTGCTTGTGATCTGATTTGATGGTATGTTTGATAGTGTCTCTGAAGCATTCAATAGGAAATTCTAGGAAAGTGAATGCTGTAAAGTAATGAATGTAAACACTAGGGGTTAATAATCCCTCCAAAACAATAATAAATTGGTGATTTTCAATCTACAACTGTTTGTGGGACATTGCTGTGCGCAATTGGCTGCCGCGGTTGCCCACAAATATACAGTCAAATTCACTTTATTGTGTATTCTGTGAAGTGCTTTGGGACTCCTCCCGACGTGAAAAGTGCAATATCAAACGCAAGGATTATTATTATTCAGGGGCCTCCGAGCTGCAGTTGCTAATAATCCCTCCAAAACAAACAATAATAAATTGGTCATTTTTAATCTACGACTGTTTGTGGGACATAGCTGTGCGCAATTGGCTGCCGCGTTCGCCCACAAATATACAGTTAATTCACTTTGCAGTGTGTTCTGTGAAGCGCTTTGGGACGTCCTCCCGATGTGAAAAGCGCTATATAAAAATGCAAGGATTATTATTATTATTATGTAAATCTATCTGTATTATCTGCTTCAATTACTACTTATGGGAGTGAGTTCCGCATAGTGCTGCCCTGTGTCTGAAGAAGTTCCTTCTAAATTCTCATTTCATTCCTCCAGTCACTATCTTATACTCGTATTTCTATGTGAAGTCTCAGTGAGAAATAGGAACTACCTATTTGAGCTGTGACACCATGTTGTATTGGTGTCACTTGTGGAAATATAATCAGTCCTGCAGCTCAGGTGGGGAGTCCTGTAGCTCAGTGGTTAGAGCACTCGCTTTGCAAGAGGGAGACCTGAGTTCAATTCCTGGCAGGGCGAAACCTTGGGCAAGTTTCCTTACTCCACACGCCTAATAATAATTTTTCCAAAACCAAAAACAAAAATAAATTGGCCATTTTTAATCTACTACTGTTTATGGGACATAGCTGTGCGTAATTGGCTGCCGCGTTCGCCCACAAATATACAGTTAATTCACTTTGCAGTGTGTTCTGTGAAGCGCTTTGGGACGTCCTCCCGATGTGAAAAGCGCTATATCAAAATGCAAGGATTATTATTATGTAAATCTATCTGTATTATCTGCTTCAATTACTACTTACGGGAGTGAGTTCCGCATAGTGCTGCCCTCTGTCTGAAGAAGTTCCTTCTAAATTCTCATTTCAATCCTCCAGTCACTATCTTATACTCGTATTTCTATGTGAAGTCTCAGTCAGAAATAGGAACTACCTATTTGAGCTGTGACACCATGTTGTATTGGTGTCACTTGTGGAAATGTAATCAGTCCTGCAGCTCAGGTGGGGAGTCCTGTAGCTCAGTGGTTAGAGCACTCGCTTTGCAAGAGGGAGACCTGAGTTCAATTCCTGGCAGGGCGAAACCTTGGGCAAGTTTCCTTACCCCACACGCCTAATAATAATTCCTCCAAAACCAAAAATAATAATAAATTGGTCATTTTCAATCCACGACTGTTTGTGGGACATAGCTGTGCGCAATTGGCTGCCGCGTTCGCCCACAAATATACAGTTAATTCACTTTGCAGTGTGTTCTGTGAAGCGCTTTGGGACGTCCTCCCGATGTGAAAAGCGCTATATCAAAATGCAAGGATTATTATTATTATTATGTAAATCAATCTGTATTATCTGCTTCAATTACTACTTATGGGAGTGAGTTCCGCATAGTGCTGCCCTGTGTCTGAAGAAGTTCCTTCTAAATTCTCATTTCAATCCTCCAGTCACTATCTTATACTCGTATTTCTATGTGAAGTCTCAGTCAGAAATAGGAACTACCTATTTGAGCTGTGACACCATGTTGTATTGGTGTCACTTGTGGCATTGTAATCAGTCCTGCAGCTCAGGTGGGGAGTCCTGTAGCTCAGTGGTTAGAGCACTCGCTTTGCAATTGGGAGACCTGAGTTCAATTCCAGGCAGAGGGCGAAACCTTGGGCAAGTTTCCTTACTCCACACGCCTAATAATAATTTCCAAAACCAAAAATAAATTGGCCATTTTTAATCTACGACTGTTTGTGGGACATAGCTGTGCACAATTGGCTGCCGCGTTCGCCCACAAATATACAGTTAATTCACTTTGCAGTGTGTTCTGTGAAGCGCTTTGGGACGTCCTCCCGATGTGAAAAGCGCTATATCAAAATGCAAGGATTATTAAATATTATGTAAATCTATCTGTATTATCTGCTTCAATTACTACTTACGGGAGTGAGTTCCGCATAGTGCTGCCCTCTGTCTGAAGAAGTTCCTTCTAAATTCTCATTTCAATCCTCCAGTCACTATCTTATACTCGTATTTCTATGTGAAGTCTCAGTGAGAAATAGGAACTACCTATTTGAGCTGTGACACCATGTTGTATTGGTGTCACTTGTGGAAATGTAATCAGTCCTGCAGCTCAGTGGTTAGAGCACTCGCTTTGCAAGAGGGAGACCTGAGTTCAATTCCTGGCAGGGCGAAACCTTGGGCAAGTTTCCTTACCCCACACAGAGCCTAATAATAATTCCGCTAAAACCAAAAATAATAATAAATTGGTCATTTTCAATCCACGACTGTTTGTGGGACATGGCTGTGCGTAATTGGCTGCCGCGTTCGCCCACAAACATACAGTTAATTCACTTTGCAGTGTGTTCTGTGAAGCGCTTTGGGACGTCCTCCCGATGTGAAAAGCACTATATCAAAATGCAAGGATTATTATTATTATGTAAATCTATCTGTATTATCTGCTTCAATTACTACTTATGAGAATGAGTTCCAAATAGTGCTGCCTTCTGTCTGAAGAAGTTCCTTCTAAATTCTCATTTCAATCCTCCAGTCACTATCTTATACTCGTATTTCTGTGAAGTCTCAGTCAGAAATAGGAACTACCTATTTGAGCTGTGACACCATGTTGTATTGGTGTCACTTGTGGAAATTTAATCAGTCCTGCAGCTCAGGTGGGGAGTCCTGTAGCTCAGTGGTGAGAGCACTCGCTTTGCAAGTGGGAGACCTCAGTTCAATTCCTGGCAGGGCGAAACCTTGGGCAAGTTTCCTTACCCCACACGCCTAATAATGATTCCTCCAAAACCAAAAATAATAATAAATTGGTCATTTTCAATCCACGACTGTTTGTGGGACATAACTGTGCGCAATTGGCTGCCGCGTTCTCCCACTAATATAGAGTTAATTCGCTTTGCAGTGTGTTCTGTGAAGCGCTTTGGGACGTCCTCCCGATGTGAAAAGCGCTATATCAAAATGCAAGGATTATTATTATGTAAATCTATCTGTATTATCTGCTTCAATTACTACTTACGGGAGTGAGTTCCGCATAGTGCTGCCCTCTGTCTGAAGAAGTTCCTTCTAAATTCTCATTTCAATCCTCCAGTCACTATCTTATACTCGTATTTCTATGTGAAGTCTCAGTCAGAAATAGGAACTACCTATTTGAGCTGTGACACCATGTTGTATTGGTTTCACTTGTGGCGTTGTAATCAGTCCTGCAGCTCAGGTGGGGAGTCCTGTAGCTCAGTGGTTAGAGCACTCGCTTTGCAATTGGGAGACCTGAGTTCAATTCCAGGCAGAGGGCGAAACCTTGGGCAAGTTTCCTTACTCCACACAGAGCTTAATAATAATTCCTCCAAAACCAAAAACAATAATAAATTGGTCATTTTCAATCCACTACTGTTTGTGGGACATAGCTGTGCGCAATTGGCTGCCGCGTTCACCCACAAATATACAGTTAATTCACTTTGCAGTGTGTTCTGTGAAGCGCTTTGGGACGTCCTCCCGATGTGAAAAGCGCTATATCAAAATGCAAGGATTATTATTATTATGTAAATTTATCTGTATTAACTGCTTCAATTACTACTTACGGGAGTGAGTTCCGCATAGTGCTGCCCTCTGTCTGAAGAAGTTCCTTCTAAATTCTCATTTCAATCCTCCAGTCACTATCTTATACTCGTATTTTTGTGTGAAGTCTCAGACAGAAATAGGAACTACCTATTTGAGCTGTGACACCATGTTGTATTTGTGTCACTTGTGGCAATGTAATCAGTCCTGCAGCTCAGGTGGGGAGTCCTGTAGCTCAGTGGTTAGAGCACTCGCTTTGCATGAGGGAGACCTGAGTTCAATGTCAGGAAGGGCGACACCTTGGGCAAGTTTCCTTACTCCACACGCCTAATAATATTTCCTCCAAAACCAAAAACAATAATAAATTGGTCATTTTTAATCTATGACTGTTTGTGGGACATTGCTGTGCGCAATTGGCTGCCGCGTTCGCCCGCAAATATACAGTTAATTCACTTTGCAGTGTGTTCTGTGAAGCGCTTTGGGACGTCCTCCCGACGTGAAAGCGCTGTATCAAAATGCAAGGATTATTATTATTATGTAAATCTATCTGTATTATCTGCTTCAATTACAACTTATGGGAGTGAGTTCCGTACAGTGCTGCCCTCTGTCTGAAGAAGTTCCTTCTAAATCCAATCCTCCAGTCACTATCTTATGCTCGTATTTCTATGTGAAGTCTCAGTCAGAAATAGGAACTACCTATTTGAGCTGTGACACCATGTTGTATTGGTGTCACTTGTGGCATTGTAATTGTCCTGTAGCTCAGTGGTTAGAGCACTCGCTTTGCAACCTGGAGACCGGAGTTCAAATTCCAGGCAGAGGGCGAAACCTTGGGCAAGTTTCCTTACTCCACACAGAGCCTAATAAAAATCCCTCCAAAAACCCAAAACAATAATAAATTGGTCATTTTCAATCTACAACTGTTTGTGGGACATTGCTGTGTGAAATTGGCTGCCGTGTTCACCCACAAATATACACTCAATTCACTTTACAGTGTGTTCTGTAAAGTGCTTTGGGACGTCCTCCCGACGTGAAAAGCGCTATATCAAATGCAAGGATCATTATTATTATTAAAGGTTGTGATAGAGAAAAGGAGAGAAACTGTTAGAGTGGCGAAAGATTGCGGTCGAGAGGAGAAATATTCAGATAGAAAGTGTGATATAGAGAAGGAGAAAGATTGCGATAGAGAGAGAAAGTGTGTTAGAAAGATTGGAATTATGAGAGACAAAGTATGATAGAGAGGAGAAAGTTTGCAATAGAGAAAGTGATAAAGAGAAAGATTCAGATAGAGAGAGAAAGTGTGTTAGAAAGAAGGAGAAAGATTGTGATAGAAAGTGCAATAGAGAAGCAGAAAAACTGCGCTCAAGAAGAAATGTGAGAGAGAAGAGGAAAATTGGGCGAGAGTGCATGTTAGGAGGATTGGAATAGAGGAGAAAGATTGCAACAGAGACAAACTGTGATAGAGAGGAGAAAGATTCTGATAGAGAGAAACTGAGACAGAGATGGAAAAGGTTGTAATAGAGAGGAGAAAGATTCTGACAGAAAGAGTGGGCAAAGATTGTAATATAGAGAGAAAGAACGATTCTGATAGAGAGAAAGTGTGTTAGAAAGAAGGAGAAAGATTGTGATGGAGAGAGAGAAAGTATAATAGAGAAGCAGAAAAATTGCGATAAAGAAGAAATGTGAGAGAGGAGGAAAATTGGGCGAGAGAAGGAGAGCGATAGAGAAAGTGTGTTAGAAGGATTGGAATAGAGACACAAAGTATGATAAAGAACAGAAAGATTGCAATAGAGAGATGGAGAAACATTCTGATAGAAAGAGTGAAAGAGAGGGAAAAGTTTGTAACAGAGAAAGTGTGACAGAGACGGAAAAGGTTGTAACAGAGAGGAGAAAGAGCGATAGAAAGTGTGATAGAGAAGAATGCCATAGAGAGCAAGTGTGTTAGAAAGATTGGAATAGAGAGAGAGGACGTGTGATAGAGAAGGAGAAAGATTGCAATACAGAAAACGTGTGACAGAGAGATGGAGAAAGATTGCGATCGAGAGAAAGTGTGATAAAGAGGAAAAAGATTGCACTAGAGAGAGCAAGTGTGACAGAGAGAAAGAGTGTTAGAAAGGAGAAATATTGTGATACACGGAAAGATTGGAATGCAGAGAGAGAGAAAGTGAAAGAGAAGGAGAAAGATTACGATAGAGAAAGTGTGATAGAGAGCGAAAAGGTTGTAATAGAGAGGACAAAGATTCTGATAGAGTGGAGAGTGATCGCAACAGAGGAGGAAGATTGTGATAGAAAGAGTGATACAGAGGACAGAGATTAAAATAGAGAGAAAGTTTGGAATAGAGAGGGAAAGTGAAAGAGAAGAAAGATTGTGATAGAGAGAAAGTGTTAGAAAGATTGGAATAGAGAGAGAGGACATGTGATAAAGAGAAGATTGCAATAGAGAGAAAGTCTGATAGAGAAGGAGAAAGATTGCAATACAGAACAATTTCAATAGTGAGAAAGAGAAAGATTGCGATAGAGAGAAACTGATAGGAGAAAGATTGTAATATACAGAGGTAAAGTACGATAGTGAGAAAATGAGAAGGGGAGAAAGTGTGTTAGAAAGAATGAGAAAGATTGCGATAAAGAGAAAGTGTGATAGAGAGGGAAAAGGCTGTGAGGACAAAGATTCTGAAAGAGAGGAGAGTGATCGCAACAGAGGAGAAGGATTGCGATAGAGAGGAGAAAGATTGCAATTGAGAGAGTGTGGTAAGGAGAAAGATTCTGATAGAAAGTGATAGAGAGGGCAAAGATTGTAATAGAGAGAGAAAGTGTGATAGTGAAAGAGAACGATTCTGATAGAGGAAGTGTTAGAAAGTAGGAGAAAGATTGTGATAGAGTATAATAGAGAAGCAGAAAAATTGCGATAAAGAAGGAATGTGAGAGAGAGGAGGAAAATTGGGCCAGAGAAGGAGAGGAGAAATATTGCAAAAGAGACAAAGTATGATAGAGAGGAGAAAGATTGCAATAGAGAGAAAGTGACAGAGAGGAGAAAGATTGCAATAGAGAGAAAGTGTGACAGAGATGGAAAAGGTTGTAATAGAGAGGAGAAATATTCTGATAGAAATAGTGACAGAGGAGAGAGAAAGTGTGATAGAGAAGAGAAAGTTTGGATTAGAGGGAAAGTGAAAGAGAGAAATAGAAAGATGACAATAGAGGAGAAAGATTGCAATATACAGAGGCAACGTACGATAGAGTGAGAAAGTGAGAGGGAGAGAAAGTGTATTAGAAAGATTGGAATGCAGAGAGAGAGAGAGAAAATGAAGGAGAAGGAGAAAGATTACGATAGAGAGAAAGTGATAGAGGGAAAAGGTTGTAATAGAGAGGACAAAGATTCTGATAGAGTGGAGAGTGATCACAACAGAGAGGAGAAAGATTGTGATAGAGAAGAGAAAGTTTGCAATAGAGAGAGAGTGGTAAGGAGAAAGATTCTGATAAAGGGATAATGTGATAGAGGGAAAAGCTTGTAATAGAGAGAGCAAGTGTGATAGAGAAGGTTGTAATAGAGAGGAGAAAGATTCTGATAGAAAGAGTGATTGAGAGGGCAAAGATTGTAATAGAGAGAAAGTGTGACAGAGAGAAAGATCAATTCTGCTAGACAGAAAGTGTTAGAAAGGAGAAAGATTGTGAAGAGAGAAAGTTTAATAGAGAGCAGAAAAATAGCGATAAAGAAGAAATGTGAGAGGAGAGCGATAGAGAGAGAAAGTGTTAGAAGGATTGGAATAGAGAGACAAAGTATGATAGAGAGGAGAAAGATTGCAATAGAGAGAACATGTGATAGAGAAGAGAAAGTTTGGAATAGAGAGGGAAAGTGTGAAAGAGAGAAGAAAGATTGTGATAGAGAGGAGAAAGAATACAATAGAGAGAAAGTGTGTTAGAAAGATTGGAATAGAGTGAGAGAGAGAAAGTGTGATAGGCAGGAGAAAGATTGCAATAGAGAGGAGAAAGATTGTAATATACAGAGGTAAAGTACGATAGAGTGAGAAAGGGAGAGAAAGTTGTTACAAAGAAGGAGAAAGACTGGAATGCAGAGAGAGAAAGTGAGAAGGAGAAAGATTGCGATAGAGAGAAAGTGTGATAGAGGTTGTAATAGAGAGGACAAAGGTTCTGATAGAGGAGAAAGATTGTAATTGAGAGTGTGGTAAGGAGAAACATTCTGATAGAGAGAACGTGTGATAGAGAGGGAAAAGCTTGTAAGAGAGAGAAAGTGTGTTAGAAAGAAGGAGAAACATTGCGATGGCGAGAATGAGAAATATTGTGATAGACAGAAAATGCGACAGACGGAAAAGGTTGCAATAGAGAGAAGGCGAAAGATTCTGAGGAGTGAGAGAGAGGACAATGTTTGCTTCCTCCCCTCACCCTGACCATTTCCCCCCAATGCTCGGGTCCTGACCCAACTGTGCAGCACCTTGGGACATCCTCCCGATGTGAAAGGCGCTCTATAAATGGAATCTTCTTGTTGTTAGAGAGACAAAGTATGATGGAGAGAAGGAGAAAGATTGCATTAGAGAGTGAAAGTGTGATAGAGGAGAAAGATTGCAATAGAGAGAAAGAAAGATTGTAACAGAGAAAAAGGGTGATAGACAGGAGAAAGATTGTGATAGAATGTGTGACAGACGGAAAAGTTTGTGATAGGAGAAAAATTCTGACAGAGTGATAAAGAGGGCAAAGATTGTAATAGAGAGGGAAAGTGTGATAGAGAGAAAGAGAACGTTTCTGAAAGAGAGAAAGTGTGTTAGAAAGAATGTGATAGAGAGAGAGAAAGTACAATAGAGAAGCAGAAAAATTGTGATAAAGAAGAAATGTGAGGAGAAAATTAGGCGAGAGAAGGACAGTGATAGAGAGAGAAATTGTGTTAGAATAGAGAGAGAAAGTATGATAGAGAATGTGATAGAGAGAAGGAGAAAGATTGCAATAGAGAAAAAGTGTGATAGAGAGGAGAAAGAGAAATATTGCGATAGAAAGTGTGATAGAAAGAAAGATTGTAACAGAGAAAAAGTGTGATAGAGAGGGTAAAGATTCTGATAGAGAGAAAGTGTGACAGGAGAAAGATTCTGATAGAAAGAGTGATAGAGAGGAGAGATTAAAATAGAGATAAAGTGTGATAGGGAAGAGAAAGTTTGGAATAGAGAGGGAAAGTGTGAAACAGAAGAAAGATTGTGATAGAGAGGAGAAAGATTGCAATAGAGGAGAGAGAATACGATAGAGAGAAAGTGTGTTAGAAAGATTGGAATAGAGAGAGAGGGTGTGATAGAGAGGAGAAAGATTGTAATATACAGGCAAAGTACGATAGTGAGAAAGTGTGAGAGGGAGAGGAGGTATGTTAGAAAGAAGGAGTAAGATTGGAATAGAGAGAGAAAGTGTGAAAGAGAGGAGAAAGATTGCGATAGAGAGGGAAAAGCTTGTAATAGAGAGCAAGTGTGATAGAGAGAAAGTGTGTTAGAAAGGAGAAACATTGCGATAGTGAGAAGGTGCGATGGCGAGAAGGAGAAATATTGTGATACAAAGAAAGTGAGACGGAAAAGGTTGTAACATAGTGAAGGTGAAAGATTCTGATAGGAGTGAGAGAGAGAGGGCAACGTTTGTAACAGAGAGACAAAGTATGATGGAGAGAAGCAGAAACATTGCATTAGAGTGAAAGTGTGATAGAAAGGAGACTGCGATATAGAGAAAGTGTGTTAGAGAGAAAGAAAGATTGTAACAGAAAATGTGTGATAGAGAGGAGAGAGATTCTGACAAAGAGTGATAGAGAGGGCAAAGTTTCTAATAGAAAGATAAAGTGTGATTGAGAGAAAGAACGATTCTGATAGAGAGAGAAAGTGTGTTAGAAAGAAGGATAAAGTATAATAGAGAGAAGCAGAAAAATTGTGATAAAGAAGAAATGTGAGAGGAGGAAAATTGGGCGACAGAAGGAGAGCGATAGAAAGTGTGTTAGAAGGATTGGAATAGAGAGTGATCAAGTATGATAGAGAAGGAGAAAGATTCTGATAGAAAGAGTAATGGAGAGGGAAAAGTTTGCAACAGAGAGAAAGTGACAGAGGGCAAAGGTTGTAATAGACAGGAGAAAGATTCTGATAGAGGTGAGAGACTAAAATGGAGAGAACGTGCAATAAAGAAGAGAAAGTTTGGAATAGGGAGGGAAAGTGTGAAAGAAGAAAGATTGCAACACAGAGGAGAAAGAATGCGACAGAGAGAGAGAGTGTGTTAGAAAGATTGGAATAGAATGAGAGAAAGTACGATAGAAGGAGAAAGATTGCAATAGAGAGAAAGTGTGATAGAGAGGAGAAAGATTGCAATATAACGTGTGAAAGAGAGGAAAAAAGTTGTAATAGAGGAGAAATATTCTGATAGAAAGAGTGATAGAGAGGGCAAAGATTGCAATAGAGAGAGAAAATGTGATAGAGAAGGAAAGATTCCGATAGAGAGAGAAATTGTGTTAGAAAGGAGAAATAGTGATAGTGAGAGAGAAAGTATAATAGAGCAGAAAAATTGCGATAAAGAAATGTGAGAGAGGAGGAAAATTGGGTGACAGAAGGAGAGCGATAGAGAGCGAGTGTGTGTTAGAAGGATTGGAATAGAGAGAGACAAAGTGTAATAGAGGAGGAAGACTGCAATAGAGAAAAAGTGTAATAGAGAGGAGAAAGATTGCAATAGAGAGAAAGTGTGTTAGAAAGATTGGAATAGAGAGAAAGTATGATAGAGATGAGAAAGATTGTAATAGAGAGGAGAAGGACGGCAATAGAGAGTGTGATGGAGAGAAGGAGAAAGATTGCAATAGTGAGAAAGATTGTGATAGAGAGAAAGTGTGATAAAGAGAAGAAAGATTGTAATGTACAGAGGCAAAGTACGATTGAGTGAGAAAGTGAAAGGGAGAGAAAGTGTTAGAAAGGAGAAAGATTGGAAGGAGAAAGATTGGAACACAGTGTGAAAGAGAGGAGAAAGATTGCGATAGAGAAAAAGTGTGATAGAGAGGGAAAAGGTTGTAATAGAGAGGACAAAGATTCTGATAGAGGAGTGATCGCAATAGACGAGAAAGATTCTGATAGAGAGAAAGTGTGATAGAGGGAAAAGATTGCGATAGAGAGAAAGAAAGATTTAACAGAAAAAGTGTGATAGAGAGGAGAAAGATTCTGATAGAGAGAGTGATTGAGAGGACAAAGATTGTAAGAGAGAGAACTGTGATAGAGAGAAAGAGATCGATTCTGATAAAGTGTGTTAGAAAGAAGCAGAAAGATTGTGATGGAGAGAGAGTATAATAGAGAGAAGCAGAAAATTGTGATAAAGAAGAAATGTGAGAGGAGGAAAATTGGGTGACAGAAGGAGAGCGATAGAGAGAAAGTGTGTTAGAAGGATTGGAATAGAGAGACATAAAGTATGATAGGGAGCAGAAAGATTGCAATAGAGAGAAAGTGTAATAGAGAGATGGAGAGACATTCTGATAGTGAAAGAGAGGGAAACGTTTGTGACAGAGACGGAAAAGGTTTAATAGAGAGGAGAAAGAATGATAGAGAGATTAAAATAGAGAGAAAGTGTGATAGAGAAGAATGTCATAGAGAGAAAGTGTGTTAGAAAGATTGGAATAGAGAGAGAGGACTTGTGATAGAGAAGGAGAAAGATTGCAATACAGAAAAAGTGTGGCAGAAGGAGAAAGACTGCGATAGAGAGGATGTGTGATAAAGAGGAAAAAGATTGCACTAGAGAGAGCAAGTGTGTTAGAAAGAAGGAGAAACATTGCGATGGCGAGAAGGAGAAATATTGTGACACACAGAAAGTGTGACAGAGGCGGAAAAGGTTGTAATAGAGAGAAGGCGAACGATTCTGATAGGAGTAAGAGAGAGGGCAACGTTTGTAATAGAGAGACAACGTATGATGGAGAGAAGGTTGCATTAGAGGGAGAAAGATTGCACAAGAGAGAAGATTGCGACAGAGAGAAAGTGTGATAGAGGAGAAAAATTCTGATAGAAAGAGGGTAAAGATTGTAATAGAGACAAAGAGAATGATTCTGATAGAGCGAGAAAGTGTGTTAGAAAGATTGGAATAGAGAGAGACAAAGTATGATAGAAAGGAGAAAGATTGCAATAGAGAGAAAGTGTAACAGAAGAGAAAGATTGCAATAGCGACAAAGTGTAATAGAGAGGAGAAAGATTGATAGAAAGGAAAAGGTTGTAATAGAGAGAGAAAGCGTGATGGAGAGAAAGTGTTAGAAAGAAGGAGAAACATTGCGATACACAGAAAGTGCGATAGAGAAGGTGAAAGATTCTGATAGCAGTGAGAGAGGGCAATGTTTGTAATAAAGAGAGACAAAGTATGATGGAGAGAAGGAGAAAGATTGCATTAGTCAGTGAAAGTGTGATAGAGAGGAGAAAGATTCTGATAGAGAAAGTGACAGATACGGAAAAGGTTGTAATAGAGAGGAGAAAGATTCTGATAGAGAAAGTGACAGATACGGAAAAGGTTGTAATAGAGAGGAGAAAGATTCTGATAGAAAGAGTAAAGATTGTGATAGAGAGAAAGTGTGATAAAGAGAATGATTCTGATAGAGAGAAAGTGTTAAAGATTGGAATAGAGAGAGACTAAGTATGATAGAGAGCAGAAAGATTGCAACAGAGGAAAACTGATAGAGAGGAGAAAGATTGCAATAGAGACAAAGTGTAATAGAGGAGAAAGATTCTGATAGAAAGGAAAAGGTTGTAATAGAAAGAGAAAGTGTGATGGAGAGAAAGTGTGTTAGAAAGAAGGAGAAACATTGCGATTGCGAGAAGGAGAAATATTGTGATAAACAGAAAGAGCGATAGATGGAAAAGGTTGTAATAGAGAGAGACAAAGTATGATGGAGAGAAGGAGAAAGATTGCAATAGAGTGAAAGTGTGATAGAGAGAAGGAGAGATTGCACAAGAGATAGAGAGGGGAAAGATTACGATAGAGAGAAAGAAAGATTGTAACAGAAAAAGTGTGATAAAGAGGAGGAAGATTCTGATAGAGAGAAAGTGACAGACGAAAAAGGTTGTAATAGAGAGGAGAAAGATTCTGATAGAAAGGGCAAAGATTGTAATAGAGAGAGAAACTGATAAAGAGAAAGTGTAATAGAAGCAGAAAAATTGCGATAAAGAAATGTGGGAGAGGAGGAAAATTGGGTGACAGAAGGAGAGCGATAGAGAAAGTGTGTTAGAGAGGCGAAAGATTGCAATAGAGAGAAAGTGTGATAAAGAGAAGGTGCAATAGAGCGAAGGAGAAAGATTCTGATTGAAAGAGTGATAGAAAGGTGAGAGATTAAAAGAGAAAAAGTGTGATAGAGAAGAGAAAGTTTGGAATATAGAGGGAAAGCGTGAAAGAGACGAAAGATTGTGATAGGGAGGAGAAAGATTGCAATAGAGAGAATGATAGAGAGGAGAAAGATTTCAATAGAGAGAAAGTGTGATAATAATAATCCTTGCATTTGATATAGCGCTTTTCACGTCGGGAGGACGTCCCAAAGTGCTTCACAGAACACACTGCAAAGTGAATTGACTGTATTTTTGTGGGCAAACGCGACAGCCAATTGTGCACAGCAACGTCCAACGTTTTTGGAGGGATTATTATTAGGCTCTGTGTGGAGTAAGGAAACTTGCCCAAGGTTTCACCCTCCCTGAAATTGAACCCAGGTGTCTCGCTCGCAAGGCGAGTGCTCTAACCATTGAGCTACAGGACTCTACTGAACAACTGAGCTCAGCCCATTAATCACTTACAACTCCCACAATTTTCAGCTGCATCTCATCTCCAAACAATTCTTAGTTGGACGTCTTTGACCAAAATCTTAATGATGTTTTAAAGACTAACATTGCAAAATAATTCCATACAGTAATTCTGTCATCACTATCTCTGAGACGAGTTACACAATACAAAGAAAAGTCAGACAGGTCAAGAGATGTTCACATTAAACCGAAGTGGATGGCAACAAAGTTCATTGATGTATGAATACCCAGTGATCATCTGGTATGAACATGCATTAGACCAGCGTTCAAAAGCAACACAAACCTGCACTGGCTCCAGGATAACCTCTGACTGAATCAGAAACAACAGAACTAAATACTGAGAGAAGAGCAAAGGTTAGAAAACCAAAAGTGATAATTACCTGAGTTGCTCCAGAAAGAGAAACAGTTTAAGAAAATAAACACAAAAAAGCAAGAAAAACACTATTGGGCATATGGGCAAGTGAGGACAGTTACCCTAATAAGTGTCTGACAAATATACATAGTATAAAAATAAGTTAGGAATACAAATTTAGCTTAAAGCGTCTGATGTAGTAGCCATTACAGAGACCTGGCTACAAGTTGGGCATTACTGGGAGCTAAAATTCCAGGCTGTAAGATCTTCAGAAACGATAGGGAAATTGGGAAAGGAGGGGAGCAATATGGATAACATTCAAGTACAACAGTAGACAGAAAGGATTTTAGTAAAGGTGATCAGGCCACAGAAACACTATGAGTAGAATTAAAGAACAGCAAAGGAGGGAAGACTCTGGTGGGAGTTGTCTACAGACTCCAGGTGGAAACAAAACAGCAATTGTTTATGAGACAAATTACACAATAAAAGGAGAAGCCAAACTGGCCAACAGTTCCTCACAATTGACATGGAGAGCAGGTGGACAGTGATAATGTTGCTGAAGCTCACAAGACTGACAACACCCAAGGTTTAGACAACTTCCCTTCACAAACATTACTGACAATTTAGAGCCCACCAGAAGGTTCTCACAAATGCAGACTTACCAGATATAGTCCATAGAGAGACCGGCCTGAGCCAAGCTCCACCACACACAAACTGACCATTTCACTGCTCTGAACCACAAGCCTCCAGCAACTCATCTGCTCTCTCTAAGCTGATGAGATGACTCCTTCCTCCAATGGTTTGACTGAGCTCAGCCTCTGGGTTAAATACCCAAAGGTTCAGGTTTGACATGTGGCCAATGAGCCAATCACATTCCTCACAAGGTCCTGTTGAAGGGAATGTCCTCCCTTCACAGTTGGAAACAGTCAGTATCATCACATGGGCTGTTGGCTATTGACTGGTTCAGAGAATTCACAGGGTTTATATTCATTACTTTAGAGCATTCACACTTTCCTAGAATTTCCTATTGAATGCTTCAGAGACACCATCAAACACACCACCAAATCAGATCACAAACACTAATAGGTGTGAGAGAGGAGAAAGATTGCAACAGAGAGAAGGTGTGATAGAGAGGAGAAAGCTTGTGATAGAGAAAGGGAGAGAAACTGTGACAGAGAGGCGAAAGATTGTGATTGAGAGGAGAAATATTCTGATAGAAAGTGTGCTAGAGAGGAGAAAGATTGCAATAGAGAAAGTGTTAGAAAGATTTGAATAGAGAGAAAGTATGATAGAAAGATTGCAATAGAGAAAATGATAGAGGAGAAATATCCTGATAGAGACAAAGAGTGATAGAGGAGAGATTGTAGTAGAGAGAAAGTGTGATAGAGAGAAAGTGTAATAGAGAGGAGAAAGACTGGAATAGAGAGAGAGAAATTGTGAAAGATTGCAATGGAGACCAAGTGTGGCAGAGAGGGAAAAGGTTGTAATAGAGAGGAGAAAGATTCTGATAGAATGAGTAATAGAGAGGGAAAGGGTTGTAATGGAGAGAACAAGTGTGATAGAGGGGAGAAAGATTGTAATAGAGAGAAACAAAGTACAATAAAGAGGAGAAAGATTGCAACACCGAACCGGCCGCCAGCAACCTCGAGCCAACCCCAGCAACCCCGGGTGCTGTGTATGGGGGGGGCAGTGCTGTGTACGGGGTGGGAGGGGAGCTGTTTGTATTTGTGTTTGGGGTGGTGGGTCTATGCGCTGAGGGGGAGCTATGTGTGTGCGCGGGGGGGCACGGTATGGGGGAGGGGCTGTGCGTGTGTGTTGGGGTGGGGTGCTATGTGTGGGGGAGGTGCTGTGTGTGGGAGGGGAGCTGTGTGTGTGTGTGTATTTGTGGGGCTGGGTGTGGTGGGGGGGTTGTGCGTGGGGGTGGGTGGTGTGTGGGGTGGGAGGGGAGCTGTGTGTGTTGGGGGAGGGCGCCTGTGGGGAGGGGTTGTGAGTGTCTGTGGTGGGGGCTGTATGTATGTGGGGGTTAAGAACATAAGAATTAGGAGCAGGAGTCGGCCATTCAGCCCCTCGAGCCAGTGCCCCGCTATTTGATAAGATCGCGGCTGATCTTCAGACCTGAGTCTAATTACCCGCTCTCTCCCCCTATCCCCCAATCCCTCTGTTTTTTAAGAATCTCTCAGTCTCAGCCTTGAAGATGTTCAGGGACTGACATCTGCAGCTTTGTGGGGTAGTGAATTCCATAAATTTACTGCCCTCTGAGTGAAGAAATATTTCTTCAACTCTGTTCGCTGACCCACAAAACACAAGCAGTGACCGCTTGGCTTCGGGTGGGGATCGTCAGTGATAATCAGAATGGCCACCAACGGGCTGTTGTGACCCACTGGGGCTGAGCAGTTAATCACAGGCTCATCCTCAGCTCATTCATCACGTTCTGCCCTTCCCCGAAGGGAGGAACAGGTAAGGAAATACCTCACTGACGATAGCACCAGACGGCCGCGCCTCCAGCCTGAGCAACGGCAGCACTCCTCACGGTCATCGTGAGTACCCGCATTACCGGCCGCCAGGGGTCGCGCAGATCCCCTTCCCCACCCGCACCCCCCGCCCTCCTCAGGTGGAAAACGAGCCTCATCCATATTTGTGGAAATAAAGCCTTAATGTTTAATACAAATCGATGCGTCGCGTCTGTCATTTACATATCGCGTAACGTCAGAGGGAGACCGGCGCTCCTCGCGGGCCAATCTATTGCGAGTGCGAGGGGTGGGGGGAGCAGGACGCATGGTTGTAAAATAATCCTTGCATTTGACATCGAAATGGCTTCTAGAGTTGCCAAACGTGGAGCTGAAAGGAAAGGAGATTAATGTCCACACTGTCATGGCTATTAAAGTCAGTGAAAAATAACAGGTTTTGCCAAAACTATTAAAACTCTCCCTTCTCTGCGCTGTGTTGGTGTGTTCCCGCCACCTGTCAATCACTGTCACTGACGTCACCTCAGCAGCTGTTAACCCTGTGAGAGCCAGAGCCCTGACATTGAGGGTGGTCCTGTTTATATTCCTCCCCCCACGGACCCCCACCCGCGAGTTAACGTCTCTCTCTCTCCCCATCACCAGTCGCGACCAACACAGGAGCGAGATTCTGCTTCGTGTTTTACTGATAAAAACACACAACGAAACACAACAACCAAACGATACATTGCGAAGAAATTCATTTAATTATTCACAACGACACCGATGGCGATTCTCACACCGGCATTTACTCGGTGCCTTTCAGGTGGGCTTGGCTCAGCGTCCAGAGGTTGTGGGTTCAAGCCCCCGCACGCTCCCCCACACACATCAGGGACTCCGAGCTCAGCGCACGCTGCAATGTCAGAGACGCTATCCTTCGGATGAGATGTTCATGCTCTCTCGCTCCCCGTCTCTCTCACTCCCCGTCTCTCTTGCTCCCCAATGGCTGAGGCGCCTACAGTGGCTTCTTCCCCAATCTAAGAATGGTCAGGATCAGGACGAGCTCGACGAGGGCTGGTAAAGCGCTGAGAGTCAAACAGAGGCCAGAGTCACAACAGCTTGAGCCTGAACCCAGTCACCACCAGTCACTCCCCCACACAACAACAACAAACAAAATTTATGCAGTGCCTCTCAGACAGGGAGAATGTCCCAAGGAGCTGACAATGAAGGGTTTGGCCCTGAGCTGGGGGTGGGATCAGAAGGGGTAGGATCAGGAGGGGTGGGAGGGCAGGGAAGGTGATGGTGAAAAGATGACCAAACAGGAGGGTCTTGATACGGGCCATGATGGAAGCGAGGGAGGGAGGCAGCCAGGCCAAGGGACTGTGAGGTGGAAATCCCGAGGGTGGGGGCAGGGATACTGAAGGGTTGATCGCCAATGGTGGGACGGAATGGGCCGGGCGGGGGTGCAAAACAGGTCCGAGCCAGTTGAGTGGAGGGAGTGACCAGTCAGGCACTCACACACCAAAAGTTACTGGCACCGACTCCAGCAACAACACTGACTCCGTCACACAACCCTCCGTGTTGACAAACACACACACACACAGGTTGACCAAATCCCCCCCACCCCCCCAACCCGACAGGAGCTATGAGGAGTCTCAGCTGTACCTGCAGAAGCCAAAGATGTACCAAAATGCCCAGCATTCCCACTGCTGGGACAGGAAAAGGGAGAGGCTGATACAGGCACTGCAGTGAGCGGCCACAGCTGCGAGCCTAGTCTCAGGAAAATCAGCCATTGGCCCTGAATCCACACCCTCCCTCCCACTTCACACAGGCTTCTGGGGCACTCTCCTATACCCCTCTATTCCCCTCTCCCGCACCCCTCTATTCCTCTCTCCCGCACCCCTCTATTCCCCTCTCCCGCACCCGTCTATTCCCCTCTCCCGCACCCCTCTATACCCCTCTCGCACCCCTCTATTCACCTCTCCTGAACCCCTCCATTCCCCTCTCCTGCACCCCTCTATTCCCCTCTCCTGAACCCCTCCATTCCCCTCTCCTGCACCCCTCCATTCCCCTCTCCTGCACCCCTCTATTTCCCTCTCCTGCACCCCTCCATTCCCCTCTCCTGCACCCCTCCATTCCCCTCTCCTGCACCCCTCCATTCCCCTCCTGCACCCCTCATTATAATAATCTTTGTATTTGAGATAAGAGCATTATCATGTCGTCGAGATGTTTCAAAGGGGTGGCTGCTGTACCTGCAGAAAACAAATATCCACCAGTAGAGATCACATGGCCACTGGTCGAAGAGAAAGAAGAGGAGAGCGATCGAAGCGCTGCTGTGAGCTCCAACCGCTGATGGTCAGGGTCAGGGGAACAACATCAATAGCAGCAGCTCATCCCTCCCAGCGCCTTCTGCTCCACCTCACACCAATCTCTACACTTCACACTGATATCTGTCGCTTACACTATGCTCACACTCTGCTGTTCACTCTGATCTCTGGCTCACACTGATCTCTGCAGGGAGCTCAGCCATTCACGGAGCAAGGACTCCAACCTCCACTTGGCTTGTGTTGAATTCACCCACAAGCCTCCTGGAGGATTGGAGGTGGGGGAAGAGCAGGGTCTCTGGGGCTGAGCTCAATTACAGAATGAGCCCAGCCCCTGTGGCAGTCTCTCTCTCCCCCTCGCCCTCTGTCTCTCTCTCTCTCTCCAGTTCCTAAGCCAGGTAGGTTCGCAATACTCTTGGGCACTGCTGATGACAGAACAGCCCAGCCTGGCTCATTGGCAGGGCCAATATAAAACTTCCTGGTGTCTGTCCAGTTCTAAAATTGCCCTTCACACCTCTAGATCTGTGGCCTCTTGTTCCATTGTCACGACACGTCTTAAAGCATTGATCTGGGCGTCGAGCTCCCACACTGTCAAGCTCTGAGACATTGATGAGATGTTGCTCTTCGTGAGGACATTGCTGTGTAAATGCGAGTTGTTTTGTAAATCTGTACAGGTCTCCTCTGAGTCGTCTTCTTAAACTACACTATTATCAACTGCAAAGCTTGTCTTCCCCCCTCACTTTACAGCAGATTGTCACATATCACTTGTAGTGATTCCAACTCAGTGGCAGCGCCAAAAGTGTGGACGTAATACTTCTCACATCCAACAGAGGGCGATGTAATAATAATAATAAGATACAGCAGCACCTTCTCACAGTAGCCAAATGCACACAGCAGAGTACCATGAACAGTCACGGATTGAAGTGACCAATTTATTATTACTATTATTTTTTTGAACTAATTATCACCCCCATTATTAATACGTTTCCATTATCAGCTGCATGTCATTGAGGTCATCTCCAGGGAAATGGATCGAGGTCCCATTATCCGCACTAATTTAAAGTCCTAATATGGCTATTAGGACAGCAAAGATATGGATCAAAGATCATGTACCCGAAACATTTCCTTTCTCCATAGATACTGCCTGACCTGCTGAGCGTTCCCAGCGACTTCTGTTTTTGTTTCACACAGATATCAATGCGTGTGTTTTCTTCTGTCTCTCTAAATTTATTTGTATGTGTGTGCGTATATGTGTCTGTGTGAGAGTGTATGTGTGTGTGAGAATGTGTGAGGCAGGGCGAAACCTTGGGCAAGTTTCCTTACTCCACACAGAGCCTAATAATAATCCCTCCAAAACCAAAAACAATAATAAATTGGTCATTTTAATTCTACGACTGTTTGTGGGACATTGCTGTGCGCAATTGGTTGCCGCGTTCGCCCACAAATATACAGTCAATTCACTTTACAGTGTGTTCTGTGAAGCGCTTTGGGACGTCCTCCCGACGTGAAAAGCGCTATATCAAATGCAAGGATTATTATTATTAATGTGTCTGTGTGAGTGTGTGTGTTAGTGTGTGTGTGTGTGTCTGTGTGAGTGTGTGTGAGAGTGCGTGTGTGTGAGAGTGCGCGTGTGAGAGTGCATGTGTGAGAGATGCCAGGAGCTGTGTGCGCATCTGAGAGCGTGTGAGTGCGTGTGAGAGAGTATGTGTGTGAGAGGGCGTGTGTGTCTGAGGTGTGTGTGTGTCTGTGAGTGTGTGTGAGGTGCTGAGGCTGTGTGAAGGATACACAGGAGACTCTGTGTGTTGTTGAACATGGAGACTCCTGAGAAGAAGCCACTCAACTCGATCAGAAATGCCACCAGTGTCAGTGTGATCGCCACGATGAACCTGCAGAGACCGAGACAGAAAAACAGTCAGATCCTCCAAACAAACCCCCATACACACCCCCACACCCCCTCCCCAACAACCCCCACTCACACCACACCCCAACAACTCCCCCTCACACCCCAACAACCCTTCCCACACAAACATATACACCCCAACAACCCCCCCACACCCCCACCCCAACAAACCCACACACACACACGCCCGCAAAGCACCCCACACACTCAACCCCCAACACTCACACACTCATCCTCCCACACACACCTGCCCTGCCCCCATACAATCATACACAAACCCACCCCCCACCCCACAGCCCCCCACCTCCAGCCTACAACCCCCATGCCCTTCTTACTGGTGCCTGACCAGTCCCAGTTCCTGGACACTGTAACAGCCACTGGCCTCTGAATCAGAAGGTTGTGGGTTCAAGCCCCACATCGGGACTTCGAATCACAGTCTAAGCTGAAGCTCAAGGGCAGTCCTGGGCATGTGTTGCATTGTCAGAGACGCCGTCATTCGGATGAGAAGTTAAACTGAGTTCCTGTCGCCCTGTTCTGGTGGGTGTGAAAGATCTCCCACGGCGATATTCGAAAACAGAAGGGAATTTCTCTCTCCCGGTGTCCTGGTCAACAAGCCTCCAAAATAAAATTGGTCGTTCACTCCAAAGGCTGTTTGTGGGACACTCACCCCTGGGAGCAATTGGCTGCCTCGTTTTGCCCACAGAATACACAGTCACTAACTTTACAGTGTATCCTGTAAAGCGCTTTGAGACGTCTCGATGAATCGATAAGGAGCTCCATCAAATACCAGGAATATTATTATTATTACTGTATAACATCTCCCAATCACAGCACCCGGCCTAACAGTCACGGGCACCAGTTGGGCGTCTCAGACCTCAGTGAGGGCTGCAGAAGGGGGGGGTCCACAGACCATGGGACGTCTATTAACAGTCCCACCTTGTTGCCCCCATTGTCTCCCAACAACTTACTCAGCATCTTGGCTGTAAAACTGGCTTCCCTCGTAGTCTGGGGGGAGACTGGCAATCACATTGGTGTCCTGTAACAGGCGAGAAACAACCACAACAACTTGCATTTATATCGAGCCCTTCGCACAGGGAAGCAAACCAGCATCTAAGTCACCAGCGCGTGTCACACGATCGCCCGCCTCGTACCAGCGAGTGTCAGAAACAGTGTCCTCTGACCCCGCGTCACAGTACCCACCCTGGAGAAGAGGATGGTGAGGACGATGACGAGGTGAGCGAGAATCGTGAGGAAACGCGACGGCACCAAACTGTTCACCAGCGGCATCTCGACCTCCAGCCCCAGCAGCGGCTCAGCCTCGCACCACCTCCCAACCCAAAGGGAACTGACTGACGCCCTCCCCTCCCCCGAGCGGACACTCCCTCACCCCTCCCCTCCCCCCAGCGGACACTCCCTCACCCCTCCCCTCCCCCGAGCGGACACTCCCTCACCCCTCCCCTCCCCCCAGCGGACACTCCCTCACCCCTCCCCTCCCCCGAGCGGACACTCCCTTACCCCTCCCCTCCCCCCAGCGGACACTCCCTCACCCCTCCCCCGCCCCAGCGGACACTCCCTCACCCCTCCCCCCAGCGGACACTCCCTCACCCCTCCCCTCCCCCGAGCGGACACTCCCTCACCCCTCCCCTCCCCCGAGCGGACACTCCCTCACCCCTCCCCTCCCCCAGCGGACACTCCCTCACCCCTCCCCCCAGCGGACACTCCCTCCCCCCAGCGGACACTCCCTCACCAGCGGACACTCCCTCACCCCTCCCCCCAGCGGACACTCCCTCACCCCTCCCCTCACCGCCCCTCACTGACTCTCACAGGGGACTAACTCTCGCTCCCCTCTCTCTCTCTCTCTCACTCTCTCTCGGGGGGGAAAGTGGGCGCCGCCATTTTGTGTTGTTTGCGCACAGGACAAAAGCTCCGCCCCTAGTTACAGGCTCCGCCCTCTGGTTACAGGCTCCGCCCTCTGGTTACAGGCTCCGCCCTCTGATTACAGGCTCCGCCCTCTGATTACGGGCTCCGCCCCTAGTTACAGGCTCCGCCCTCTGATTACAGGCTCCGCCCTCTAGTTACGGGCTCCGCCCTCTGGTTACACACACCAAATGTGGCCATAGTGTTTGTTGGTGTGTGTTTATGTGTATGTGTGTTGGTGTTGTGTTGGTGTACGTGTGTGTTGGTGTACGTGTGTTGGTGTGTGTTCTGTTGGTGTACGTGTGTGTTGGTGTACGTGTGTTGGTGTGTGTGTGTTGGTGTGTGTGTGTTGGTGTACGTGTGTTGGTGTGTGTGTGTTGGTGTGTGTGTGTTGGTGTGTGTGTGTTGGTGTGTGTGTGTTGGTGTGCGTGTGTTGGTGTGCGTGTGTTGGTGTGTGTGTGTTGGTGTGTGTGTGTTGGTGTGTGTGTGTTGGTGTGTGTATGTTGGTGTACGTGTGTTGGTGTGTGTGTGTTGGTGTACATGTGTTGGTGTGTGTGTGTTGGTGTACATGTGTTGGTGTGTGTTGTGTTGGTGTACGTGTGTTGGTGTGCGTGTTGGTGTGTGTGTGTAGACGATGAAGGCTTCTCGGACTCTTTTATTTTACATTACATTTATTTCCTAATTCAATTAAAGTCATTCCGTCTTGTAAACCCTTCATTGGGGGGTGATGGGTGAGAGGGGGGTTGCCGGGGTCGGAGAGAAGGGGGGTGGGGGGGGTGAGGTGGGGGGTGAGAGGGAGGTAATTAACGAGAGAGCTGGGGGATCAGGACCTGGGGGCAAGGTGGGGAGCGTCCACCTGGACTGTGACCCTGACCTGGGGCTCGAACCCACAATCTCTTGACCCCAGACAAGAGCCTGACTGACATCCCAGATCACACACAGTCAGTAACAGACCTGACACAGAGTTTAGGAGGAACTTCCTCACAAAGCGAGGCATCGAGGGGGTGAAAGTGGAACTAAAGCAAAAAATATCAACATTTTTAAGAGGAAACTTAACCCAGGCAAAAGGGGGATAGAGGGGTGGGGGAGAGGGGGATAGAGGGGTGGGGGAGAGGGGAATAGAGGGGTGCGGAAGAGGGGAGTAAAGGGGTTGAATGGTCTATATTTTATACAATAAACATATAAACCTGATAAATGGAGATTTCTGGATAATTACTCTGGAATTCGGGAGTCTGTCTTCTGTGTTTTTCTTGAGAGTTTTATAAACCTTCATCCTAAAAGAAATAATAAATTATAAATAATAATAATAATCCTTACATTTCATTCAAAATCTGTCATGTCGGGAGAACGTCTCAAATGGTTTTGCAGGATTCACTGTAAAGTAAAGTGACTGTGTTATGTGGCAGCCAATTTGCACCCATTGACATCCCTCAAACAACTGTGAAAGTGGGCAAGTGATTTTATCTGAGGGGGTTAAAGGTTGGCCGAGATGAGGGGTGGTTGCTAGCCTGGGGGGCCGGGTTGCTTGCTTGGAGGGCCGGGTTGCCAGCCTGGGGGGTCTGGGTTGCAAGCCTGGGGGGGGGGCCGGGTTGCTTGCCTGGAGGGCCGGGTTGCCAGCCTGGGGGGTCCGGGTTGCAAGCCTGGGGGGGACGGGTTGCTAGCCTGGGGGGCCGAGTTGCAAGCCTGGGGGGGGGGCCGGGTTGCTTGCCTGGAGGGCCGGGTTGGTAGCCCAGGGGGCTGGGTTGCTAGCCTGGGGGACCAGGTTGCTAGCCCGGGGGGCCGGGTTGCTAGCCCGGGGGCCGGGTTGCTAGCCCGGGGGGCCGGGTTGCTAGCCCGGGGGGCCGGGTTGCTAGCCCGGGGCCGGGTTGCTAGCCCGGGGGGCCGGGTTGCTAGCCCGGGGGGCCGGGTTGCTAGCCCGGGGGCCGGGTTGCTAGCCCGGGGGGCCGGGTTGCTAGCCCGGGGGGCCGGGTTGCTAGCCTGGGGGGCCGGGTTGCTAGCCTGGGGACCGGGTTGCTACCCCGGGGGGCCGGGTTGCTAGCCTGGGGGCCATGTTGGTAGCCCAGGGGTCCAGGTTGCTAGCCGGCTGGAGAGGACATGGGGAGACATGTTACTTACGTCTCTATTGCTATTTTTCCTGCAATCTCCGCAGACGACTCCAATGCAGCCGTTGATGACCTGGAACCCGCACAGCACCATCTCCAGGACACTGCAGCCCAACAAGATGGAGAACAGCACCACGTTCCACATGACAATGTTCTTCGGGTTCTCACAAACGGACCACGATTCCTGGTCTTTCAGGTAACTGGAGCTGCTGCAAATACCAAAAACTTTACTGAGGTTTCTCTGGGCCTCAGCTCTGACCGGTCTCTGCTGCGGTTTATACCACACACAAACTTTAGCACCTTGTCAAACCGATCGATCGATCGATCGATTGATCGATTGATCGATCGATCAGACACATGGACAGAAGGTGTGATCTCTGGGGCGCTGTTGTTATTGCTGTTGCACTCACTTGAAGGGATATTCCCACGTGTCATCCCCAACGTCACAGTAGGGCCCGTTAGCGAGACCTGTCGCAGACACAACAAGACAGTATCCGGAGCCCAGAATCCCAAAGCCCGAGCAGATCACAGATCGAAACATCTAAAATAATAATGAATAATAATAATAATAATCACAACGCCTGATCATGTTGTTGGTACTTCCCAAAGTGCTTCACAGAATATAAAGTAAAGTGAACACACACTCACACACATAGACACACACACTCACACGCAGACAGACAGATACTCACACAGACAGATAGACAGACAGACAGACACGCGCACACACACACAGACAGACACTCACACAGACAGACATTCAGACAGACACACGCACAAACACACACACACACAGACAGACAGACAGTCGGGCAGACACGCACACACTCACGTAGACTTACCCGGCACCTGTTACCACAGCAACCAGCTCCACAGCACCCCTTGCCCCCGGCCCGTACAGCCGAGCAGCCCGGCCCCAGCACCTGAGAAACACCATCATCATCATCATCATCATCGTCACAGGCACCCCCACTCTCGGCAAACTCTCACAGGGCAGGAGGCCACTCAGACCACACAGCCTGTTCCAGAGACTTAACAGGTCGTTTAATATCAATGCCAAACCCTTCACCCCAAGACACCGAGAGAGAGAGAGAGCGAGACACACAGGGAGAGAGAGAGAAACTCCCTTCTCTTTTCCCGACAGTCAATGTGAGATCTTTAACATCTGCCTGAGCAGGGAGCAGACGGGGAGAGAGTGAGGTTTAACCTCTCATCCAAAGAACAGCGTCTCTGACAGTGCAGCTCTCTCTCTCTCTCTCCCCCCAGCGCTCTCTCTCTCTCTCTCTCCCCCAGTGCCGCCCTGGACCATCAGCCTGGACTATGAGCTCAGAGCCCCTGGCATGTGTGACTCGAACCCACAACCTCCTGACTCTCCATTCCAGACATGAGAAGATTTCTGTATGTAGGTGACAGACACATGTGGAGCTCCCAGTGTCGTTTGGAAACCCTTAAGCAGTTTTCCGTGCACGTCAGACACCCGGCTGGTCACGGTGATGGGTTTCCTTATGTGTGTCAGACACCCGGCTGGTCACGGTGATGGGTTTCCTTATGTGTGTCAGACACCCGGCTGGTCACGGTGATGGGTTTCCGTATGTGTGTCAGACACCCGGCTGGTCACGGTGACGGGTTTCCGTGCATGTCAGACACCCGGCTGGTCACGGTGACGGATTTCCGAGTCAGACACCCGGCTGGTCACAGTGACGATAACCTGCTATGACTTGCAGTGAAGTGTAGTGACTTTGCGAGCACAAAAAACTTACAAACAATCCACCTCCGATGATTCCGCCCATGAGCCAGGCCTGGACTGTGATGTGGTCAGTCCATTTGCTTTCAGCGTTTGGGAAGATCAGAAGGAGATTTGCTGCGATGCAGATGAAGGCCAATGGAAGGAGAAACAGCCCGATGAGACGGGAACATTTGCCGGTACACATCCTCTCTGTCCCTCCACAATCGCTCTCTGCTTCCGCCTAACCGCGCGCTGGGAGCTTTCCCTCCTCTAGGTACAGAGTTACACTGATTATTTGCCTTTTGATAAGATTAATCACAATTGCGTCACCGGGTGTGTGTCACTCGCTTCCTCTCATCCGAGTCAGAAGATTGCGGGTTCAAGCTCCACGTCTAACACTTGGAATCACACAGTCCAAGCACAGCCCGGGGGTGGGTGGTCAACGGGCGAGTGGGAGGGGTGGGGGGGAGAGGGAGAGAGAGAGAGAGAGAGAGAGAGAGAGCGCCACACTGTCAGAGACTGTCTGACAACCGTCCTTAGATAATTATTTAGGGAGGACAAGTTTGCGGGGCTTTGGGAGAGAACGTGGGAGTGGGATTCATTTGGAAAAACTCTTCTCAAAACAGCCGGCACAGACACAATGGGCCGAATGCCCTCCTCCTGCACTGTACGATTCTATGGTTCAGACGAGATGTTAAACCTCACTCAGTCTGTGCACTGTTCAGGGCAGACATTAGAGATCATTAAAGGGCGGAAGAGAAGGGAGTTTCTCTCTCTCTCCCTGTGACCTCGACCACAATCCCCCAGACCAAATCGCTCGCTCGTTTCATGGCTGTTTGTTGGGACATAACTGTGTGCAAACTGGCTGCCACATACCGCACAGTCACTACACTTTACAGTGAATCCTGTGAAATGCATTGAGACGTCCTCCTGACCTGAGCGATGCTGTGTCATGTGGAAGGACTGTTATTAAGAACTGAAGCCACCAACAAATGCTCGTGTTTTACACTACTGTTTGCACACTTACACGGCAGTGTTTTACACCCTGTAAAGTGTAGTGACTGTGTGTTTTGTGGCAGAACGTGGCAACCAATTTGCGTACAGCGACGTCCCTACAAACAGACAATAAGTGGTTTTATCTGGGGAATTGTCAGCCACAACACCAGGGGGGAGAGAGAGAAACTCTCTTCACCATAGAGATATAATAAAAAGAGGGTGGGGTGGGGGGGGAATCAGGGGAGGGGGGGAGGGGAGTCCGTGCAGAGGTGGGTGGGGGTGGTCTGGAGGAGATCAGATGTGACCTTGTTTGCTGGCTGGATTCTCTTATCCATTTCCCGCTGCTTAATTGCCTGGCAACGACTTTGGTTGAAAAGTGAGAATAGAAAACCTCGTCGGCTTCTGATAACATTGTTTAATGGTTAACAGCTCGCGATACCAGGTCAGGGTAATATTCAACCTCTCGTTCAACTGTCCTCTGGTCAAGATCACATACATGTCTTCCCCCTCTCTCCCCTTTCCCTCTGCTCCCTGCACCAACCCCACCCACCTCACCAGGAGAGAGCGAGAAATTTCTTTCTCGTTCCTCAGGGCTCTGTCCTTGTTCCTCTCCTCTTCAGCCTGCACACGCTCCCTCTTGGTGACACCCAACTCTATCTCTCTGCTTCCACCCACGACTCCAGGGCAACAGCTGCCCTGACAATTTCTGTCAGACATCAGATCCTGGATGAGAGCTGACTTTCTTACAGTTAAATGTCAACAAAACCGAGGCTCTCCTGATTGGTTCCCGTCAGTGCTTCCTCACCTCAGGCTTGTCCATGCACACTCCATCTTGTAAGCCAGTCTGGCACCTGGTCTGACCCTCAACTATCCTTTCTACCCCACATCCACGTCATGTCCCACTCTGCCTTCCCCACCTCCGCAACCTCGCCTGGCTCCACAACTGTCTCACATCGCAGGCCCCGAGACCCCCACACACGCCTTCATTACATCCAGGCTCAACTATGCAAACTTCCTGTTTGTCGCCCCCCAACTCCTCTCTCCATAGGCTGCAGATCATCCAGAACTATCTCTGCAGCCCGTGTCCTCAACCCACCAGGCCCCGTGACCCCACCACCCCCATCCTCGCCCGTCCCCACTGGCTTCCCATCACACAGTTCAAGATCCTGGTCCTCACCTTCAAAGCCCTCCATGTTCTTGTTCCCCCCGACCTCTGCCACCTCCTAAACCCCTACCATCCTGCCCGTACCCTCCGCTCAGCGGGCTCCGCCTGCTTCACATCCCCACCTGCTCACCCCACCATTGGCGAGCAAGTCTTCCACCACTCTGCCACCACCCTCTGGAACTCCAACCCACAGTCCCTCCACCTCGCCCCCTCCCTCACCCTCTCCACCGCCTCCTTCAAGACCCGACTCAAGACCCTCCTCTTTGACCATGTCCTCTATCACCCTGCTTCCCCCCACCCGCCACCTTCCACCCTCCCCGACCCCGATCCTGACCCCCAGCTCGGGTCCGAAACAATGATTCTCCAGCGCCTTGGGACGTCCTCCCAACGTGAAAAGCCCTTTACATGTCATTTTGTTGTTGTTGTTGTTTTCCTGTCAGCGCTGTGGGAGATCTTTACTATCCACCCTGACCAGGGGCAGACCGGGAGAGAGTGAGGTTTAATGTCTCATCCAAAGGACAGTGTTTCCGACGATGCAGCTTTCTCTCTCTCTCCCCCCAGGGCTCTCTCTCTCGCTCTCCCCCCCCGGGTTTTCTCTCTCTCTCCCCCCAATGCTGCCCTGGAGAGTCAGCCTGGACTGTGAGCTCAGAATCCCTGCCATGTGTGAGGGGCTCGAACGCACAACCTCCTGACTCGGAGGTGAGAGACTGAGACAGACTGGTACATAAAGTCAGGAGATGAATTAAGAATCTGGTTTAATTTATTAACGAAAGGTTGGATCTGGTTTTTCATTAAAACACAAGATGGTCCGGCTGGGGTTTGGGGGCTGCGGTTGGGCCAGGAGAGGCTGGTAAAACATTAATAAGATTCTTGCTTTGTCTCAGAGAGCTGGAGCGAGAAACAGAGAGACAGAGAGACATAGAGAAATACACACATAGGCACAGAGAGAGAGTGATAATAATAAATCTTGCATTTGATACAGCACCTTATCACGTCAGTGAGACATCTCAGAGGATATACTGTCAAGTGTAGTGACTGTATGTTTTGTGGGGAATGCAGCAGCCTATTTGCGCATAATGGCGTCCCACAAACAGCCACCAAGTGAATTACTTATTTGAAGCCAGGATAGAGAAGCTCCCTTCTCTTTTTGAATAATGCCCCTGGATCTTTAATATTCGCCTGGACAGACGGGGTTTAATATTTCAACCAACGCCGGTTCCTCCGACAAAGCAGCCCCCGCCCCCCCCCCCCCACCCCCAGCATTGCGCTGCAGAGTTGGTATAGACTCGATCAGCTCCAAGCCCTGACTTGAAGCTACAACTTTCTGACTCAGAGTTAAGAGGCCTGGCAACGGAGCCAGGCTAACACAGGTAAAGATAGAGAGAAATAAAGAGAAAGAGAGGAACATTTAGAGAGAGAATTTTTTCTTTACTGAAGTCTAGCCTTCCTGGTCTTAAGCAGAATCATATTAGGAGGTGGAGGTGGGACACGATGAGGTGCTATGGATACAGGTGGAGGTGAGACATGAGGAGTTGGAGATGGAGGTGAGATATGAGGAGTTGGAGGTGGAGGTGAGACATGAGGAGTTGGAGGTGAGACATGAGGAGTTGGAGGTGGAGGTGAGACATGAGGAGTTGGAGGTGGAGGTGAGACATGAGGAGTTGGAGGTGGAGGTGAGACATGTGGAGTTGGAGGTGGAGGTGAGACATGAGGAGTTGGAGGTGGAGGTGAGACATTAGATGCTTGAGGTGCTCTGGATACAGGTGGAGGTGAGATGTCCTCTGGGATGAACGGACGGTCGGCTTGCTCTGTCACCTCCCTGATCCAGTCGAGATAGTTTGAGATGAGAGTGTAGACACCGGGGCTTCTCCTCTCCGCACACCCTCGGCCCCAGCTCATGATCCCAACCTGGAACCACACGTGACTGTCCGTATTCTCACACACCAGGGGGCCACCGCTATCTCCCTGCAACCGACGCGCAAACACGTCCGTTACATGGGAACCGCAACTTGACCCCAAACCCACTGGAGCTCTCCTCCTTGCCTCCCTCCCTGTGTCACTCTGTGAAGAGACACATTTCAGGAGTCAGCTGTGTATCTGACACACCCGGAAACCCATCACCTGCTTAAACAGTCTCCAAACCCAACTGAGGATCCAACCTACACATGGAAATCACAGGGATAGATTGTTGGAATGGGATGCTCTCTCTCTCTCCCTGCTTACCTAATTCCAGAGAGTATTAGGCACCAAGAGCCAAGGTTTGGGGGGAACCCAGAGTGTGCGTTGGGGTAACTGCTGGAGTCTAACCAGCTAACACTGCACATAGCTTGCCATTGATATCACTGTACAGTAAGCTTTCCCACTGCTTGTCCAGCTGGGACCCCCCTCCCCGTTAGTTAGCTAAGGTTTTGACTCCATTGCAAAATGTCACCTTGGGGCCAGTTCAGCTCTGAAGAGACCCCGTGTTGTTCAGTGACAACTTAGCAAGAGTAACACAGGAGGGCCTTACATGGGTAGAAAGTAATATTGTGCACATCATGCCTGTGTCATGCCTGTGTCACACGTGTTACCTGGCAGGTGTCACGCCGCCCCTCCTCGTACCCGGCACACAGCATGTTGGGGGTCAGGGACGGAAGCCATTTCTTACACGTATCCCAACTGATCAGAGCCATTTCCACTTCCTGCAGTGTCGAGGACAGCTTCGTACTGTCTGTGGAACAGTGGGAAAGAGTCACTGCGTCTGTTGGGGGCTGGGGTTGGGGAGGGGTCCGGGTTTGGGGAGGGGGTTGGGGTTGGGGTTTGGGGAGGGGGTTGGGGTTTGGGGAGGGGGTTGGGGAGGGGGCCGAGGTTGGGGAGGGGGTTGGGGAGGGGGCCGAGGTTGGGGAGGGGGCCGAGGTTGGGGTTGGGGCTGGAGGTGGGGGCCGGGGTTGGGGAGGGGGCCGAGGTTGGGGAGGGGGCCGAGGTTGGGGAGGGGGCCGAGGTTGGGGTTGGGGGCTGGAGGTGGGGGCCGGGGTTGGGGAGGGGGCCGAGGTTGGGGTTGGGGGCTGGAGGTGGGGGCCGGGGTTGGGGAGGGGGTTGGGGCTGGAGGTGGGGGCCGGGGTTGGGGAGGGGGCTATGTCACTCACTGTGTGAGGTGTGCCCCCATCCCGCTATCAGACACTGTTTCCAGCTGCTGATGTTGAAGTTGGGATTGAGAGGCAGACAGACCGGGATGTGACGATGGTCCCACTGCAGAGGTTCCTGCAGCTTCAGCAAAGCCACGTCGTTGTCGAAGTTCCTCGGGGTGTAGTCCTCGTGGGCGATGATCTGCTCCACGCGGTGACACAGAGCATCGCTGTGTCCGAGCTCCAGCTCTCCCGTCTCCACAGTGACCTGTCGGGCACTGAGTAAACACAGCGACAACAGCGCTGAGCAACTCCTCTCTCCCACTCCCCGTCTGTCTCTCTCTCTCCCCCTCCCCCTCTCTCCCTCTCCCCCCCTCCCTGTCTCCCTCTCCCCTCCTCCCACTCCCCCTGTCTCTCCCTTTCCCCCCTTCCCTGTCTCCCTCTCCCCCCCCCTCCCTCTCCCCCTGTCTCACACACTGACCTGAGTCTCTCCACACAATGAGCCGCTGTGAGGACCCACCAGGAGCTGAGGATGGAACCGCCACAGAAATGAGCCTTTCTCCTCTGCAGACTGACCTGCCAGGGCCAGTCACCCGCGTCCGCCTCCCTCCCCCCGACCACGGGCACCGACTCCCGTCTCCGCCGGTAGCTCAGCCCATACCCGCACTCTGTAATAGCAGTGACAACATCAATAACTATCAATAATTACATCAATAACCATATCAATAACATCAATAATAACATCAATAACCATATCAATAACAACATCAATAACATCAATAATAACATCAATAACATTAATGCTCTGTATAATAACAATAAGTGTATCACAACAACATCAACAGTGACAATAATAACAATAACATGAACAACAATAATAACCGCTGTATATAATAATATTACTGTGAATAAAGACATCAATCCTCTCTGTAATAACAATCAACACGTCTCAAAGTGCTTCACAGGATACACTGTAAAGTGTAGTGACTGTATTTTGTGGGCAAAACGTGGCAGCCAATCGCACATAATAATAAAAATAATAATAATAGCAATGTCCCCACACACACAGGGACACACACACACAGGCATATGGCGACACAGAGGCACACACGGGGACACAAGGACACACACAGGGAACACAGACACACACACGGGACGCAGGTACACACACAGATGCACACAAACGGAGACACAGATACATACATGCGCACGGGACACAGACACACACACAAAGACAGACACACGGGGACACAGACCCGTGTGAACTCTCTCGAGGAGAAGGAGCAAGAAAGCACAGCCATGTATCAGCATTGCCACCGAAGGCAACATGTGAAAGGTCACCAGGACCTCAGCCCAACAACATCTGGTTTATGTCACAATAGCCGTGACCCCGTCCCCCACACATTCCATGGGTCCATACCACACACTAAACCCCGTCCCCCCATCTCCCCAGCCCCCACCAGCCTTCACTGGCTCCCCATCACCCCCACTAAACCCCATACCCCATCACCCCAGCCCCCACCAGCCTCCACTGGCTCCCCATCACCCCCACTAAACACCGTCCCCCCATTACCTCAGCCCCACTAGGACCACATTACCTGTTAGGGCTACACTTTAAACAAACCCTGTGAAATGTTAGAGATGTTTTGACAGGATAAAGTTACAAAGGCAAATGGCAGGATTATTATTATAAATCACTGTCATAGGTATTAATACAATAATAATCCTTGTATTTGATACACGTCAGGAGGACATCTCGAAAGCGCTGTTGGGGGAATGTTGGCCAGGACGCTGAGAGAGAGAGAAACTACCTTCTTTTTTCCCCAATAGTGCTGTGGGAGATCTTTAACGTCCGCCTGAACAGGCAGAAGGGACCCCGGCGTCTCCAACAACACTACGCACCCCAGCCCTGCATTATACTGTCAGCTTAGACTGTGATTCCACATCTGTCTGTCTGGCTAAATGTCTGTCCGTGTCTGTCTGGCTATATGTCTGTCTGTCTAACCGATGGTCAGAATGACCTCAGTTTAGTTACACAAGGGATCCTTTTCTCTCTCTGTAAAATGAATCTGTCCAGTTTAGCACAGACACAGTCACACACACACACTGACTAAATACACAGTCACACACACACACTGATTAAATACACAGTGTCACACACACACTGATTAAATACACAGTCACACACACACTGACTAAATACACAGTCACACACACACATTGACTAAATACACAGTCACACACACACACACACACTGACTAAATACACAGTCACACACACACTGGCTAAACACAGTCACACACACACTGAGCTCTGTAACACAGTCACACACACACTGGCTAAACACAGTCTCACACACAAATAAACACACACTGGCTGAACACAGTCACACACGCACTGATTACCCCAGGCCGGGGGAGTTGACAGTGGGAACCTGAGGAAGCCTCACAGTGAATGGCAGTCCCAGCTCCGAGTGTGTGTATGAATAGCCAGACTGGGAATGTCCAGATTCCTGTCCCTCTCCTGTTGGAGTTGGGATGCGGAGACAGTTGCTAGGCAACAGAGCCACGTCACTGGATCTTCTTGGCCCTGCGGAGAGAAAGGAACAGTTTAGTTTAGTCCACAAATCTCTGGTCTCTTCTCTCTCCCGCCTTTCCTGCCTTTTCCCTCCTTTCACCGCATCTGCAGGAGACAACGATCATCTCCAGGGAACAGTGGAGCCTGGATTCGGGAGGAAGCCAGACAGGTACAGGGGCAGGAGGGGAATCACAGCCACTGGAAGCACCGAGACACCGGGATAGGTTTTTATTAAGGGAAGAAAATCTGCCTCTTATTTCAGTTTCAGCCAAACATTCCCCGATCTCCTGCGAGGGTCAAGTCCCTCGGCCCCTTAAATATGTAAGACACCGTCCGGCGTGGAGGGCACTATATAAATCCAAGTTGTTGTTGTTGTTATTAATCATTATCACGAGGTGAGTTTTTTTGGGGAATAAACAAGAATTGTCAATCGTAACTGCTGATTTCCGTTTGACGTGTATTTATTTTTACATTAAAAAAACATTAAAAGGACATTTCCTTGTGCCCCGCTGATGTTTGTTGAGTCTCTTTCTCTCTTTCTCTCCTCTCGACAGAACCCGCCCCAGCCGGGGAGTAAAGAACAACAACAACAACTTGTACTAATATCAGTGCTTTTCTCGCGGGTTCGTGCCCCCCGGTGCCCGAAAGACACCCAAACTGGGGGAATCCGTGGCCTGTGTCGGTCAGCCGGGAGAGAGAGAGAGAGAGAGAGAGAGGGAGCGAGTGTCCAAGCCGAGTCCCGAGCCGGGTCTGGGTGGCTGCCATGTATTGGCTGCTTCTCCTGCTGTTGGGCTTCAGGCTGGGCCGGGGTTGCCCAGCTTCCTGCTCGTGTCTGGGGCAGTGGGTGGACTGTAGCTCCAGGGGTTTGCTGACAGCCCCCACCGACATCCCCGGGGATGTCAGGAACCTGAGTCTGGCTCACAACACAGTGACTGTCCTGCCTCTCGGTTACTTCAGCTGCTACCGGGAGCTCCTGGTGCTGAGCCTGAGGAACAACTCCATCACCGACCTCCCACTCGGACTCTTCTTTCCTCTCAAGAAACTCACCGTCTTGGACCTGAGTTACAACAACCTGACACAGGTGACATCTGGGCTGTTGCAGCCGGTGGAGAAACTCTCTCGCCTGGTCCTGAGCCATAACCCCGGCCTGTCAGTCATCAGCTCCCAGGCCCTGTCCGGCTTGACCCAGCTCCAGCACCTGGACCTCAGCTACAATGGCCTGACCTCCCTGGACCTGGAGACAGTAAAGAAGCTCCCGGCCCTGATCTCGCTCCAGCTCGCGGGCAACCCCTGGCTTTGTGGCTGCAACATGGAACCGCTCCTGAAGTGGCTTCTCACCAACCCGCACAACTGTAACTCCGGTAAGAAAAGTTACTTATGGTTCTCGTCCTTCGGTGGGAGACGTTAAAACCGCACTCACAGCTGTCGGGAGGGAAGAGAAGGGACTTTCTGTTTCTCTCTCTCCCCTGATGTGCTGTTCCCCAAATACAATCACTCATCAGCATCATGGCTGATTGCGGGAATGTTGCCCCCAAAGCACAATCTGGGCTCCCCCCTCCCCCTCACCAATCTGCGCCTCATACTCTCTGGAATTGGGTGCCCCTCCAGGGGGAGAGAGAGAGAGAACATTCCATTCCAATAAACATCTTGGGAATTTCCATGTGTAGGTGGGAACCTGCTTCTCTCTCTTTCTCTCTGTGTTTCTGCCTTAATGTAATACAATCCCCCTCAGACCAGGACACATAACTAATCAGATTGTCACAGAGCACCTGCTCCCCCGCCTGCCTCTACCTTTATGATTGTAAAGATAATATATACGCACATAAATCCTACCTCGCGGACCGCACTTACACTCCCCTCCCCCTCTCTCTCCCCCTCCATATCTCCTACGTGAAGGGCACTGTGTAAACACAAGTTGTTGTTATATTAATCGTTAGATTTGATAGTGCCTTTCACATTGGGAGGACGCCTCATAGCGCTTCACAGGATCTACGGTAAAGTGTAGTGACTGTGTGTTTTGTGGGCGAACGAGACAGCCGATTCACACACAGAAACGTCCCCACAAACAGCCGTAAAGTGACTGAATGATTTTATTTGGGGGATTGTCAGCTAGAACTCCCGTCTCTTATTGAACAGAAACTTTCACATCCACCCGACTGACCAGGGCAGAGACGGGGTTGGAGGTTCAATGTCTTGAAGGATGGCATCTCGGACAATGCGTCTCTCTCTCCCCCAGCGCTCTCTCTCTCTCTCTCCCCCCAGCACTCTCTCTCTCCAGCATTCTCTCTCTCCCCAGCGCTGCACTGGAGCATCAGCCTGGACTGTGAGCTCAGAGTCCCTGTGTGTGGTGGGGGTGGGGGGTGGGGGGTGGGGTTGGGGCTCGAATCCACATCCTCCCGACTCGGAGGACAGAGAGCAAACGGCTGCACCACAGGCTAACACCCAGAGCTTTGTTATCGTTACAGATTCCGGGGAGCTGGAATGTTCCGGGCCGAATGAAATCAAGGGAATCCGTTTTTTCTCACTGACAGACGAGAGTTTCCGCGCCTGTCGTCTGTCGCTGACGACGGACGATTATCTGTTCATCGTGTTTGTCGGCTTCGTAGTCTCGATCGCCTCCGTCGCAACCAACTTCCTCCTGGGGATAACAGCCAATTACTGTCACCGCTGGAGCAAGGCCAGCGAAGACGAGGAGATGTAAATCTTCACGGCCGATGTGAAGATCACTTCCACACTGGAGTGTGTACCCTGAGTCCTGACACTTGCCTTGAGGTGGACACGGAGGCTCGGGCTGTAACACGCACATCCAGAACCTTCAGTAGCCAGCGGATGGGCGAACGACGGTGGGAAGTTTACAACCGGGCGTCCGCAAGCCGGACAAGGATCTTTAACACTTTATAAATGTTGCAGCGAAGGAAGACGGGCCTTTATTAGTGAGGACGTCAGCCAGATACACAAGGGGAGGGGAGGCGCTAAGGGTTTGTGTTAATCCCATAGCCGGTGGAGAGTGGGTGACCAGGAGGTTCGATTTGTCTCCTTCAGTCCTGACTGAAGACAAGGTGTGAAGACGTGGACATGGACTGTGACTTGGAAACATTGGACATCATTGGGGGGGGAGTGAAAGGTCTACCACTGGGGGTCAATGGTCTATTATTGGGGTGAAGGCCTATCACTAAAGATGTGAGACCATCAGCTGATTTTGTTGAGGAAAACTTTACAAACAGCCCAACTATTTATCGTTTCCACAACTGTTAATGGCTGGTGAGGACGGACTCCCATTGGACCCGCCCAGGGGCTGATGGACAGATTGTTGGTGCAATGGGAGCTTGGGGAGGATTGATGGACAGTCCGATGGGAGTGGGTCCTCACTGCAGCTACTTTATCAAAGGTTTGGCCAAAAATGTTTTATTTTACAGCTTTTTTTTGCTCACAACAAGTCACAATATCAACTCACAAATGGCAGAATCTGTGTTTCAGTGCTTGTTGTTTGGTGGCAGAGCTCGTCGGTGAGAAACACACCCAGACACATCCTTCATGAACAATCTGTGGCCAAATCTAACCCTCTCTGTTCCAGTGACACTTCATAGCTTAAAGGTTGACGACTCCACGGGTGGGTAATGAGGTGTGGAGGCCGACTTGAGTTGGGCGGCTGACATTTGATGATCACTAATTAGCGGCCTGGCTCCTGCATGGCACCCGGACAGCTTGGCCTTTATCCTGAACCCTCACCCCCCCACCCCCACACCCCACAGCGTAACCCATAGTTTACTCACAAACTGATTCCTCTGAGCCGGAAAACGCTGCCTGGTTTGATGATTTGATGTTTGAACACAGTGGGTTCCCTGGTCAGGGGCCTCCAATCTGACCTTCCATTTCCAATCAGCAGCTCTGCTCCGAGGAGACCTCACTTCTCACCCTGCCACCCCCTCTTGCAGCAGAACAGTGAGTCCTGTAGCTCAGTGTGGAGTCCCACAGTGTAGTGGTTAGAGCACTCATCTCGCAAGTGAGAGGACCTGGGTTCGATTCCTTGTGGGGGTAAAACACTGCACAAATTTCCTCACTCCACACACTCTGTTTATCAGCAGTAAAGTAGGAACCCCTTTGTTAGCCGATTGGCGAATCGCTTTTCTGGGGGTAATAATCCCTCCAAAAAAATCTGGTCACTCAATCAGTCACTACACTTTACAGTATGTTCCTTGAAGCGCTCTGAGATGTCTTTGAGACGTGATACAGTGCTATATCAAATGTAAAGATTATTATTGTCATAAGTTGATCATTTGATGTGTGACAAGCGCAGGTTGGAGCCTTTACATGATGGACAAGGGACAAGGCTCTGATCAAGTGTCAGGGACCCTGCCCTGCGTGAAGGGCGCTATATAAATGCAAGTTGTTGTTGTTAATCTCTCCCCAAACAGAGGAGCAGTCAACAGTACTGAGGCCTCAGATTACGTATAAATTATTAATTGGCCCAAAGTTAGAATCTCGAGTCCAGTGTTGATCAACAACAACTTGCATTTATATAGCCCCCCCACACGCAGTGTAATGTTCCGGAGGAACCTCAGGGCCAGAGAGGGGAGCAGAGGAGATTTACTCGGGTGACACCGGGGAGGAGTGGGTTGGTCTCTGAGCGGAGACGGGAAGAACTGGGACCTTTCCGGCTGCAACAAATAAGGTTAAAGGTGACCCTGACGGAGAGTTTAAACTGAGGGGTTTTGATTAGTCAATTAGGGAGACATTACTTCACTGGTCGGTAAGTCGGTGACTAGAGAGCAGCAATGTAAGATAGTTAGTAAACTAACAAACCGGGAGGTTAGGAGGAATGTTGTCATACTCACAGAGGTTAGGGTAGGGAAGACATACAGAGGTTAGAGTAGGGCATTAGATAAATACCTTAAACAGGAGTGAGCGACAGGGGAATGGGGGGAAGGAGCCAGTCCAGACACGAGGGGCTGAATGGCTGCTTCTGTGCTGTAGATTCGTGTCAGCCTGGTTCAGTCGGTCTGGGAGCAAACACTATATTGTTGGAGATGCTTTCCTTCGGTTGAGACATTAAACCTCACTCCCTTTTCGTGGCCTTTAGCAGTGCTGTTGGAAAAGAGGAGTTTCTCTCTCTCTCCCGATATCCTGGGCGACAATCCCCCAGATACAATCAGTCACTGACTTCTGGACTGTTTGTGGGACGTCACTGGGCGCAAATTGGCTGCCGCTTCACCCACAAAACACAGAGCCACTACACTTTACAGTGATTCCTGTGAAGCGCTTTGAGACGTCCTCCCGATGTGAAAGGCTCTGTGTCAGATGTAAGGACAGTTACATGTAAATCTTTGCTTTTGTCATTGCCATTTTTATTCTGAATGAAGATAAAAACAAGATGTTTGATATTTGCTGTGTGATATTGCCTGATGCATTTTGTAACTAGTATTTGATACAACGTGTAATAAATTTTAGTGCCTATTTTGTACGTGTGGATTCTTGATTGCAGAGAAGACTGTGTGCGATGTCCTCTTGTTTACGGTGTGTTATGTAAGTGAAGGGCTCCAAGACACTGCCCCAGTGTGAGGGTCTGGAAGACCGGGTTGTGGGGGGGAAGGGGAGGTGAGCGATGTTGTGGGGATGATGGAAATCTGGAGTGAGCAAGAGAACAAGACACCGAGGTTCTGCGCCGGCTCTGGGAGGTAGAGTGAGCATCGCTGTAGATCGATGCTGTCAGCACCCGAGGTGTGGAGTCGTTGATGGGAGCCAAGCAGGAGGACCTCGGTCTTGTCGACATTCAACTGGAGAAAGTTAGCTTTTGTCCAGGACTTGATATCCAACAGGCAATTTGTCAGAACAGCAGAGGTCCTGGAATCAAGCGTAGAGGCAGAGAGAGAGAGAGACAGAAAGTTGCGTGTGGAGAGAGGGAGGGAGAGAGAGGTGAGTGTGGAGAGAGAGAGAGTTGAGTGTGAAGAGAGAGCGTTGGGTTTGGAGAAGGTGGGGTGGGGGGGTTATGTAATGGAGACAAAGCAGAAGATGGTGCCATGTGAGGAGAGACTTGCTTAATGCAGTTGGGACATTAAATGGCTTTTGATCAGTGAGATATCAGTGCCAAACATGTCCACCGAGAGGCAGACGTGATCTTTACCTTGAGGGATCATGTAAGGCATTGACATTATGCTCAGGACCCTGGGGAGTCTGTCCGCCAGCCAGCTCAACCCTCGCTGCAGTAACTTGTCCACATCCACAGGGGCTGGACTGAGACCCAGCCTTGGATAATCATCCTCCCCGGCAACACAGTGTGGAGCACCCTCAGCTCCAGGAAGATTCTCCTGACGTCTGTGGGTTGGAGGGCCTGAGGCTGACAGTAATGGGGTTCACTGGCTCTCAGTGTATCCATTGCTGTTTCAGGATCTGCTGAAAGTTATTGTAGAATTAATACAAACCTGCCCTGTCCTCGTCCTCCCTCACACCAAACTCCTCATCAGCCCAACCCTCCCTCAGACCAAACTCCTCATCAGCCCAACCCTCCCTCAGTGTGTATGTGTGTGTGTGTCAGCCTGGCTGTGTGTGTATATGTGTGTCAGCCTGGCTCAGTGTGTGTGTATATGTGTGTCAGCCTGGCTCAGTGTGTGTGTATATGTGTGTCAGCCTGGCTCAGTGTGTGTGTACATGTGTGTGTGTCAGCCTGGCTCAGTGTGTATGTATGTCTGGCTCAGTGTGTGTGTATATGTGTGTGTCAGCCTGGCTCAGTGTGTATGTGTGTGTGTATATGTGTATGTGTGTGTCAGCCTGGCTCAGTGTGTATGTGTGTGTGTATGTGTGTATGTCAGCCTGGCTCAGTGTGTATGTGTGTGTGTATGTGTGTATGTCAGCCTGGCTCAGTGTGTGTAAAATGCATTGCACTGCACAGTGATTCAGTGAAATATCGTCACCGTGTGGCCGAGAATTGCACCACAGGTGAGAACATTATAATAATAATAATCCTTGTATTTCATACAGCGCATTCTCACGTCGTCGAAATAACTCAAAGCGCTTCATAGCATATATTGTAAAGTGTAGTGACTGTGTATTTTGGGGCTGAAAAGCAGCAGCCAATTGCGCACAGCAACATCACACAAACAGTCGTGGATTGAGTTACCAAATTTTTTTTTTAAAAAAGGGATTATTACCCCAAAAAGCGATCCACCAATTGTCTAACAAGCAGGTTCCTATTCACAGCTAAGTAAACAGGCGTGTGTGTGTTTGTGTGTGGAGGAAGGAGACTTACCTAAGATTTCCCCCTGACCCGACCGGGAATCGAACCCGGGTCCTCTTGCTTGTGAGGAGAACACTCTAACCACTGAGCTACAGGACTCCACCATTGAATGGAGGAGGAGATGGAAACTCACCACCTGCCCTTTCCTCTTGGCCAGGATTACATCGCGGTTAGATTCCTGTAACCAGCTGTAGTATCTGCTGGGCAAGTAATCTAAACTGTAGTAAACATCAGAGGTAACAGCTAAACCTGCTGGAAATCATCCTACATCGCTCAGGAGTACTCCAGCTCCAGCTCAGAACCCTCCGCCCCACGTCGAATGTTCGAGGAGGGAGATCATAGACGAGTAACTACGCCTTCCAGAGGGTAAACACACTATCCTGTCACCCAGCACTGCCCAAGCGTAGTGACTGCATCATGTGTGAGACAAGTTAGGGTCCAATTTGCCACCGTGATGAGACACTGAGCAATTTTATCTCGGGGATTGTTAGCCAGGACATAAAATACATTTTATTTTGGGTCAATGGAAACCCGTCACGTGACCAGCCGGGTGTCTGACCCACATGGAAACCCATCATCGTGACACAAACAGAGGGCTGTGGCTCGATTCTAACATTCCATTGCTAACACGTCACCTTGGGACCAGCTCAAATCTGAGAAGATCCCCCTTACCCCCACTCCCCCTCCCCCCTAGAGGAACAAGAGCATAGCCACACAGAAACAGAAATAAAAATAGATTAAAATATTACAAACCGTCTGCAAAGCTGAAAGGACAGTTTGTCAAATCTGCAGCTCCACAGCCTGTCCTACTGCCCCTGAACACTGCCCCTCTCTCACGTGCCTTGGTTCCTGGCCAGATTTACACCATTTGCTAAGAACTCATTTCCTTGTGATCATCAGAAATGGCTAATAACTGATTGGGTCTGTCAGCCAGGCCATTGAGAGAGAGAGTGAGCGAGCGAGAGAAACTCCTATTTCTTTTCCTGGCAGCATCTTGGGAAATCTTTAACACCCGCCTGAACGGGGCACAGTGTATGTGTGTGTGGGGAGGAGGAGGGTGGGGGGGCAGCAGCTCACTTGGTTAGGAGAGAGAGAGAGAGAAATCAGTCCCAGTGTAATCAAAGACAGACAGAAATCCAAGCCAGTTTCCTGTCTCACCAAAGAGAATGTAATAAAGATTTCAGTATAAAAGGCCATGTGGTAAAGCTGAACTCTAACCTGGTTTTCACTCTCAGTCAGTAAAGCAGTCGGTGAGATGTGAGGACGGAGACACAGGGTTCTGTGAGGCTGACGATAACCAGGTAATGACAATCTTGGACGGTGTGTATGATGGGAATGAAATACCTGCTGACCAGGTATCACCTCTGGCTCCAGGAACACAACCGTCTGGTGTTGCTCCTCAAGAGGAGCAGGCGGGTGGTGAGTGTCAATGTTTGGTGGCGGGGTGGGGGCAATAGGAGGTACCCCCCCCACAAACACACACACACAAACACACATACAAATGTACGAGAGAGAGAGAGAGTGTTGGTTGTCATCAGAGACACTGTCCTTGGAAACCCGTCACCATGACCAAGCCGGGTGTCTGACACACAGGAAAATCTATCACTGTGAGAGTCTCCGAAACAAGACGAGAATTCCTGGCCTCCCGCCTGTACATGGAAATCCCAGAGAGAGATTGTTAGAATGGAACGCGCGCTCTCTCTCTCTCTCTTTCCCTGGAGGAACACATCTTACTTACCTAATTCCGGAGAGTTTTTAGGCACAGGTTGGTGAGAGCCAAGGCTTGTGGGGGCAGCCCAGAGTGTGATTAACCATTGCTCGTTCCACTCTCTCTCTCTCTCTCTCCGTCTCTCTGTAGTTCGCCCTGGAGTTAGTGATTGTGATTGATGGGGAGCAGACGGTCTTGTTATAGGGGTTTGTGGGCGGCCGAGTGTAAGAGAGGCCGAGAGATCGCGGGGAGACTCTGTACAGCTCCTCAAATCCAAGCAGCCAAACCTCAAAGCCGTCCAGCTGACCTGAGCCGACCAGCTCAAGCCAAACCACTCTCCCCGTTCACATTGCTCACTATCCAGGTATTGGCTTCTGACAGCGTTCCTCAATCCCCAGCCCCACCCCCCCACCCCGGCCCAGCACCCAGTCCACCCCCCAACTCCCCCAGCCCGAAAACCCTCGAGGGGGAAGGTGGCCGTAAGCACGATCGAAGAGGGAAGATCTCAGGTGGAACTTGAAAGAGGGGAGAGAAACCTGGAGAGGAATGTCTGTCGTACTTCACCTCACCACAGAGCAGCAGCATTGCACTGCGCAGTGACTCAGTGAACACTGTTTGGCTGACACGCACACACACACGCACACACACATGCACACGGAAACACATCACGGTGATCAGCCGGGTGTCTGACACACACACGCGCACACGGAAACATGTCACGGTGCTTAAGTGTCTCCAAACCAGACTGAAAACTAAGTACCGATAATTATTAGGAATAAAAATAATAAATAATAATCATATAATGTAAATATATATAATAAATTAATAATCCTCGCGTTTGGCACAGCACCTTTCATGTCAAAAGGATATCTCAAAGCCCTCCCCTCCGTTTCTTTTAACAACTAACTTCCTATTTAAGAGAGTTGTTAAAAAAAACAGAGGGGAAATGTTTTCACCAGCGAGCTGTCGGGATCTGGAATGCATTACCTGAAAAGGTAGTGGAAGCCGACTCAACTTTTAAGAGAGAAGTAGACGGGTATTTGGTAAGGACAGGATTGCAGGGCTATGGAGAGAAAGCGGGCCGGTGGGATTGAGTTGGAAGCTCTTTTCGGAGCCGGTGTAGACGCGATGGGCCAAATGGCCTCTTCTGTGTTGTATGGATCTGTGATTCAATGACTGTGTGTTACTTGGCAGCTAATTTGTCCACAGTGATGTCCCCACAAACAGCCGTGAAGAGAGTCAGCGATTTTATCTCAGGGATTGTCAGCCAGGACACTGGGAGAGAGAGAGAGAGAGAGAGAGAGAGGAGATATACTCCCTTCTCATTTCCCAACAGCACCGTGGGAGATCTTTAACGTCCACCTGAACAGGGCACGGACGGGGAGTGAGTGAGGTTTAACGTCTCAGTCGAAGGATGGAGACAATGTGACTCTCTCTGTCTCTCTCTCCCCATGACGTGGGGTGGGGCTCGAGATGAGAGCAGGAGGCATCCCTGAGCCTCAGACCCAGATACAGAGCGAGAATTGTGTGTGTGTGGATGAGCTGATGGCGGGGGCAGTGGGAGCTGATGAGGTTTAACCTTGTGCAGAGCAGAGCTGTGAGTCACCGACTGAATCACCGCAGTCACCAAGGCAACAGCAGCATGAATCACCGGATACACAGATATATTAAACGATTTCTTCAAGCGTTCAGCAAGCCCAGAAAATATATGTTCATCCTCAGAGAATAGAGCGTACAGAGCTCCTGTGTGAGGGGGAGTGAGCACCAGCACAGACACGATGGGGGGGGGGGGGGGAGAGAGAGAGAGAGAGAGAGCGCAGGGGATGGGGTTGGAGTAGAGAGCTCCAGTGGGGAGTGAGCCCCAGCACAGACACGATGGGGGGAGAGAGAGAGAGAGGAGAGAGAAAGAGAGCGCAGGGGATGGGGTTGGAATAGAGAGCTCCAGTGGGGAGTGAGCCCCAGCACAGACATGATGGGGGGAGAGAGAGAGAGAGCGCAGGGGATGGGGTTGGAGTAGAGAGCTCCAGTGGGGAGCGAGCCCCAGCACAGACACGATGGGGGGGAGAGAGAGAGAGAGGAGAGAGAAAGAGAGCGCAGGGGATGGGGTTGGAGTAGAGAGCTTCAGTGGGGATCGAGCCCCAACACAGACACGATGGAGGGAGAGAGAGAGAGAGAGCAGGAGATGGGGTTGGAGTAGAGAGCTCCAGTGGGGGTGTAGAGTAACTCCAGATCTGCAGTTATAGTTGCATCTCTGACTTTGACGCAAACAATTACCATAGAAACACGAGTAGGAAGTTATTATCAGAGCAGAGTTTAGGCTTTGACTTTGACAGTAACTTGTTGGCAAATGGAGACAGACTTGACTGACGTACATTAATCTCAGTCACAGCGTAAATGGGCATTTGCTTCACAGCCATCAGCAACGGCAAATGTTCACACTGCAGACAAGAAGCTGTAAACAGATGACTCACACTCTCTCGTTATCTCTCACTTTCTTTCTCTCACTCTCTCTCTCTCGCTCGCTCTCTCTCTGTGGAATGCTAGCAAACTAAGCCACCTTTTCTTTACAAAGTGAGGAGGTAACTATCTCTCGCTTCTCCATCAATCCATCAGTCATCATCATCAGTCGGGGTCTCTGATCTCACAGTCCAGTGCAGCACTGGGGGGAGAGAGAGAGAGAGAGACAAATTGTCCTTCAGTTAAACCTCCCAGTCCGCGCCATGTTAAAGATCTCCCGCGGCTCTGTCGGGAAAAGTGAAGGGAGTTTCTCTCTCCGTGTCTTGGTCAACAATCCCCTGGATAAAATCACTCGCTCTCTTCACGCCTGTTTAAGGGATGTCACCGTGTAAATTGGCTGCTGCATAATACACAGTCACTACACTGTGAAGTGAATCCAGAGCTTTACCACCTGGCTGATCACGGTGACGGGTTTCCGTGTGTGTGTGTGTGTGTGTCAGACCCGGATCTGTATCAAACACAAAGTTTATTTATAGATTCACTCTCGTCACCTACTTCCATTTCGGCTCCTGAATGATTTCTGTGGGAAAATCATCAATAAATCAGCAGTCGCACTGCGAGTCTGTCACATCTCACCATCTGCCTCTGATTCCCGCTGCTTGTCCAGCTAGGACCAACCTCCCCGCTAGCTAGCTAGCTAGTTAGTTAGTTGGTTGGTTGGTTGGTTAGTGCTTTGGCTGCCGGGTTAACAGGAACAGGATTCCAGTTCCTGCCGATGTCTGAGCCGGGCCGGGCTGGGCTGCCATCAGCAGTGAGCGCCCTGGGACACTGCGGCCCCTCCTGGCTCAGGAACCAGGGGCTAGAGACCGTCCCGGAGTGGGGGGGGCTCAATTCCCACATTGTGTCACCTTGGGGCCAGTTCAGCTCCGAGGAGATCCCATTTACCCCCCCACCCCCTCCCCGTGTGTGCCTGTGTGGTGGGGGGAGAGGGAGCTTGAACCCACAACCTTCTGATTCGGAGGCAAGAGAGAGCGACTGAGCCACAGGATGAGTGAGTGACAAGTTGGGGAAGAAAGCAGATTAATGGACAAGTGCGTTTAGCTAAATGAGCCTCAGTCAGTCAGTTTCTCCCTCTGCCCCGTCCTCGCAGTGGGACAGTGTGATCAGTCGGCTGTGCAGTCCCCCCCCACACCAACCCCCCACTAACTGCTGACTGTATCACTGCACCAAGATCACCCCCCACCCCCCCCCCATGCACCAGCAATGACGCACATCAAGGGTTTTTTGCAAAAGTGAGTCACCCGCCTCAGGAGATCAGCAACTTCACCATCAACTGCAGAAAGCTTTCCTGAATACCAATCTGTGTGTGTCTGTGTGTGTGTGAGAGAGGCTTCCTGAATACCAATCTGTGTGTGTGTCTGTGTTTATCCGTCTCTGTCTCTTTGTGTATATGTGTGTCCATCTGTCTTTTTGTGTGTGTGTGTCTGTCTGTCTGTGACTGTGTGCGGTGGGGGAAAGAGATGGAGAGAGAAATCAGTATCATTAATTACCTGTTATAAACCAGCTTCCTGTTTAACCTTGATGTTCTCAGCTGCTCAGTCTTATTGCAATAATTGTGATTAGCTCCATCTCCATCAGGCCATTCCCTCCTCCCCATCACGAGATTGTGGGTTCGAGCCCCGCAACGAGCTCAGTCCAGGCTGACACTCCAGCATAGGGCTGGGGGAAGAGAGAGATAGAGAGAGAGAACCACATTGTCAGAGTCGTCGACCTTTTCAGATGAGACTTTAAACCTCATTCACTCACTCCCTGTTCTGGGCGGACATTAAAGATTTCCCGCAGTCCTGTCAGGGGGAAAAGAGAAGTGAGTCTGTGTCATACGAGGCAAGAGAAGGGGAGAGAAAATAAAAGGAGAGAGAATGAGGAGAGAGAAGAGGAGACCACACATACACAGACACAGACACACACACACACACTCAGACACACACACACATACACATACATACAGACACATACACAGACACACACACACATACACAGACACACACACACTCAGACACACACATACATACACAGACACACACACAAGTCCCTGACCCCAACCTTCTCAGAAGATGGGATCTATTCTCGTTCTCTTATTCAGCCCTCAGGGTGACAGAAAGCTGAAACAACAGTTCTCCGTGTCGTGCGTCGTATTAAACACGACAGAATTGTGTCTGTGGGGGAGGGAAACCGAACTCAAAAAACAAACCCAAATCGCTGGAATTGACATCTGAGAAAATGTGCTAAAAAGGATGGAGGAAATTCAGATTAAAAGGGTTTTCTGACTGATTTATAATGATGTTCATAAGTGAGTGGGTCTCCTCTCCGTGCCACAATCATAACAGTAAACCTTACACGTCACACAGTCTTTTCCGTCAGGAGGACGTGTCAAAAGCCACGTTTCACCCACACAATACACAGTCACTACACTTTACAGTATATCCTGTGAAGCGCTTTGAGAACCTCAAAGACAAGATAAGGTTCTGCGTCAAATACAAGGATTATTATTGTTGTTGTTATTAAGTTTGAATCAGGGCGGGGCGCGGGGGGGGTGTAGGGGGTGGGGGGTGAGCAGGTCTGAGACCAGAGCAGGAAATAGCTGGGGGGGGATCAGGAGCTGCGACTGAGTCTAACTGCGTAAGTGATGATGTCACTGGGTCCCTGAGCTGATCTGTGGGTCAGGAATATCGCACATCGATGGAGATTCGTTCAGAAAAAAAACTGTGAATTGTTTTTGTCAAAGGCTGAGCAGGAAGGTGGGGGTCAGCACCCACACTGAGGTGGAGGGGGAAGGGGGGGAGAGAGAGAGGGAGAGGGAGAAAGCGGGAGGAGAGTGGGGTGGGAGGGGGAGAGATAGAAGAGAGGTAGTCGGAGAGGGGGAAGGAGAGAGAGAAAGGAGATAGTCAGAGAGACAGTGCACTTGTCTCAGGGAGGACATTACCAGTTGCTGTGAAAAGCGTCTATCAATGGAGGTGGGAGATCTCACCGCAGTGAGAAAGACCAGCACAGGCTCTATGTCAGCTCAACACCCACAACACACAACATACAACACGCACAACGTACAACACACACAACATACAACACACACACAACATACAACACACACAACATACAGCACACAGCACCACACACAGATAAGATAAATGTGCCACACAACAACAATATGCAGCCCCCCACCCCCCCACGTAGGGCAGCGGCTCCGATGTGTGGGGCAGGACCCCATCTCCTGCTATTATCTTGTTACTTTGCTTGTGGGATTAAAAGATCAACTGAGCCTCTGGAACAGGCTGGGAGGGCTGAATGGCCTCCGCACGCACCAGTTTTCCTACATGATATTTGCATCTTACAGAGAATCTACAATCCTCTTGAGGCTTGGGGGTGGGGGCAGGGTGGGGGGGAGGCTTGGGGGGTGGGGGGGAGGCCTGGGGGGGGAGGCTTGGGGGGGGTGGGGGGGAGGCCTGGGGGGGAGGCTTGGGGGGGTGGGGGGGAGGCCTGGGGGGGGGGGGAGGCTTGGGGGGTGGGGGGGGAGGCCTGGGGGGGGAGGCTTGGGGGGTTTGGGGGGGATACCTGGGGGGGGAGGTTTGGGGGGTGGGGAGGAGGCCTGGGGGGGGGGAGGCTTGGGGGGGTGGGGGGGGGGGAGGCCTGGGGGGGGGAGGCTTGGGGGGGGGGGAGGCTTGGGGGGGGAGGCCTGGGGTGGGGGGGGGAGGCTTGGGGGGGGTGGGGGAGGAGGCCTGGGTGGGGGGAGGCTTGGGGGGGTGGGGGGAAGCCTGGGGGGGGGAGGCTTGGGGGGGTGGGGAGGAGGCCTGGGGGGGGGGGGGGGCTTGGGGGTGGGGGGAGGCCGGGGGGGGGAGGCTTGGGGGGTGGGGGAGGAGGCCTGGGGGGGGGGGGGAGGCTTGGGGGGGGAGGCCTGGGGTGGGGGGGGGAGGCTTGGGGGGTGGGGGAGGAGGCCTGGAGGGGAGGCTTGGGGGGTGGGGGGAAGCCTGGGGGGGGGAGGCTTGGGGTGGGGGGGAGGCCTGGGGGGGAGGCTTGGGGGGTGGGGGGAGGCCTGGGGAGGGGGAGGCTTGGGGGGTGGGGGGAGGCCTGGGGGGGGAGGCTTGGGGGGTGGGGAGGAGGCCTGGGGGGGGAGGCTTGGGGGGGTGGGGGGAGGAGCTTGGGGGGGTGGGGGGGGAGGCTTGGGGGGTGGGGGGGGGAGCTTGGGGGGGTGGGGGGGAGGCCTGGGGGGGGCGGGACTTTTCCTTCACCTTTTCCAAAAGGATGAATGAAATGGAATGAAATGAATGAATGAAATGGCTGACGTCAATGCCGGATGACGTCATGGGCTATTTGGACTGGATATAAAGCGCCATTCGCTGTCTCTGGTGCTGAGAGCGAACGGGAGACGGGGTTTCGCGCACGGACCGGATCCCAGGGAAACAGCGACCGCTCACACCGCCCCCCAGGTACGATCTCAGCCCAGATTATACTGTTATATTTTTACATCATCATCACATTGTGAATTGCAAATATCTCTCTCTCTATTTATTTCTGTGTCACTGTCACTGTCTGTGTCTCTGTCACTGTCTGTGTCTCTCTCCCCTCCTCCTTCTATGTTGGTTTCGAGAAAAAAATTGGGATTTAGGTTTTTTTAATATTATTTAATTGCTACCAACGTGGTGTGTGTGGGGGGGGTTGGGGCTGATTCTCTCTCTCTCTCCCCCCCTCTCCTTCTCTCTCTCCTCAAAAAAAAATATAATGTTATTTATTAATCTTCCGCAGATGATGTCGGGTGTCCGCGTTCTGCGCTAAACACTGCCCTTCGGAAGCTTTAAACCCAAGATGTGATCTGTAACAGATCACTGCAGAGAGGGCGAGCGGTATCCTTCCCTTACCCCCCCCCCACACACCCCCCCCCCCACACCCACACACACCCCACACCCCACACACACACCCCTCTCTATCGCTTTGTCGCACCTGCACACAAAACGCCGAGGTTTTAATGACCGCCCCCACCCTGGAGAAGCCAGAGATCAGGGAAACAAGGGCTTTTGTTACCCCCCCACCCCACTCCCCCACCATAAACCACAGCCCCAGGGAGGAGAGAGATACCCGCAGAGAAATAATTGCTTTTTAATGCGTTTCTCACTCGATTTCATTCTTATGTTGCCCCCCCCCATATAGCTATTAGATTGTATGTGTGTGAGTGTGGGTGGGAGGGCGGTTCTGGCTTAGTTAAATTTTACTCACTAAAATGCTTCACTCGCCCCCTCCCTCCTCCCTCTTGTCTCCTCCCTCTCTCTGTCACCCCCCCCCCCCCCCTCTGGCTCTCACTGAGTATCCCTGGGTTGCCATGCCAACCAGGTCTGGTCTCCCCTGTATCCCGGGTACCACTCCCTGACACCCAGAGCCCGGCTGCTGTCACAGGTTCCCATCACCTTCCTCCGGTCGTCAGCAGTTACCACAAACAGCCGTATTATTATCATTATTTTTTGGGGGGGATCATTACCCCCAGAAAAGTGATCCCCCAATCGGCTAACAAGCAGGTTCCTACTGACTGCTGGTGAACAGAGGCGTGTGTGTGTGGTGTGTGTGTGTGTGTGTGTGTGTGTGTGCGTGTGAGTGACTGTGTGTGAGTGACTGTGTGTGAGTGACTGTGTGTGAGTGACTGTGTGTGTGTGCGTGTGAGTGACTGTGTGTGAGTGACTGTGTGTGTGTGCGTGTGAGTGACTGTGTGTGAGAGACTGTGTGTGCATGTGAGTGGTGAGTGACTGTGTGTGCGTGTGAGTGTTTGACCATGTGTGCGTGTGAGTGACTGTGCGTGCGTGTGACTGTGTGTGCGTGTGAGTCACATGTGCATGTGTGTGAATCACATGTGCGCGTGTGTGTCACATGTGCGCGTGTGTGTCACATGTGCGTGCGTGTGAGTGACTGTGTGTGTGTGTGTTGAGTAAGGAAACTTGCCTAAGGTTTTTCCTGCCCACCCCCACCCCCGGTCCTCTCGCTTGCGAGACGAGGGGTCTAACTACTGATCTACAGGACACCGTCAAAACCACAAAGAGCTGCCACATCGCCTGACAATCAGCCGCGTACCATTATTTTTATTGACTTGATGCTTTTTAAGACCAGGCAGAATTATTGCAAACTCTTTTGTTTAGAATTTGCTGCCACAATTCACCTACAACACATTTACAGTAAAATCCAGTCAAAGGACTTTGAACGACTATCAAGCTCTGTATCAACTGATTTTTTTAAAAAATAGTAGAATTGCTAATTAGAAATCAGGTTTCCTATTTATTACTATTGTTATCAATGACAATAACTAATAATAATCCGAAAGTGAGACAAAGAAAGAAAGATGAGAGGTTTAACATCTCATCGAAAGGACTGTGTCTCTGACAATGCGACTCTCTCTCTCTCTCTTTCAAGAGTGTGAGCCTGGACTGTGAGTTCAAAGTCCCTGATGGGGGGGGGGGGGGTTGGGGGCTTGAACCCACAACCTTCTGACTCAGAGGCGAGAGCACGAGAGTGTCTGAGCCATAGGCTGAGACCTAAACGCTCAATTCATAGTTCGTGAAGATCGACAAGTGGCTGCCACATTTTGCCCATAAAACACACAGTCACTACACTTTACGGTGTATCTTGTGAAGCGCTTTCAGGCGTCTCAGAGACATGATAAGGCGCTGGGTGAAATGCTAGGATTATTATTATTAAAGCAACGGGCACCTTGTTAACCCTTTGGCTTTGTGGTGTGATTGACAGTGTCTGCGAGATGACTTGGAGAGGACCCTTTCCAGCCTCTGTGCTGCTGGTACTCACCCTCCAGCTGCTGTGTCCTTGGCCGAGCACTGCGGCCTCTCTGGCCCCTCACAACGGCTCTGTCCGGGCAGTGACGGGAGTTCAGGATCGAGCCGCCTTCCCACGGGATGTGAATGGGTCGGAAGAGCAGGAGCGAGGGAAGCATCTGCAGGTCCGCTCCCTCCCCATGACCCACCCCAACATGGACACTGACAATCAAGGGGATCCGTTCAGGGACATGGACGCCAAAGCCTTGGCCACGATCCTTCTCCAAGCTTTGAAAATAGACGATGAGAAAACTGGAGAGAGGGAGGGCGAGCGAGAAGCCGGGAGTCTGTCCCTGTCAAACCCCTCGATGTGGCGCGAGGCGGACAAGGATTCCTTGGTTGAGAACGTGAAGAGTCAGACGAGGAGTCGGGAAAGTGCCCCTCAACGGCAGGTCATGGCCTGGGCTCCCGAGAGGGAGGACGGGGGTGAGGTCAGTCCTCAGAGCATCGAGCAGATGGAGGCCATGTTACAGGAGCTGGAGAAATACAGCACGGCGACCAAGCGGGAGAGATCCAACACTGCCCTCCGCTCCGCAAAGACCTCCCGGCCCATCAGCAAACAGCCAGAGGACAGCAGTATGTTGGGGAACATGGATGACATTGAGGAGCTGGTTGGAGGGATGGAGAAAGACACCGACTATAACGAGGAGCACGAGGTTATGCAAGAACCAGCCAAACGTGCGGACAAGTCTGTGTCCAGGTTCCAAGCCGGGTCCTTGAGTCGCCTGGGAACTGGGGAACCAGGGCCAGACAAGGCCGAAGAGGAACAGATAGCGGACATCACCTCTGACCTCCTGTTACAGTATCTGCTTAAAGGGGGCGACATGGCGGAGCAGGAAGACAGCGCCAAGGAAAAGCTTACTGACGGAGAGAGGAAGAGGAGCGATGAAGAATGGGAAGAAGATGTGGCTGAAGAGAAGAGATCGGACGAGGAAGGTGGTGATGATGATGATGATGATGGTGGTGACATGGATCCGCAAACTATAGACCGGTTGATCGAGATCTCCAGCAAACTCCACCTTCCGGCCGACGATGTCATCGATATCATCAACGACGTGGAGAAGAAAAGGAAAAACTCTGTGGAGAAGATGGAGCCGACAAGACACCATCACACGACCCCCAGGGACCGGATCAAACCTGCTCCCGGCCGGTCAGACCAGCGTCAAAAGGTCTACCTCCCCACTCGCCATCGACCAGAAAAGCCACGACACTGGTCTACCAGCGACATGGCCTTACAGGACCTGCTCGGGGCAGACAACGAGCTGGACTATGGAGCCATGCCCCTGGTCTACCCCAGACGTTTTCACCTCCAGCAGAACCTTTACCCCAATTACATCCGGCCCCGGGTTTACCAGCCTCGACACAGCACTTACCGCTATCAGCCCAGCCCCTCCCTCCTCCAGAACGAAGATTATTACGATGATGATCAGGCCCAGGACAAGGAAGAGGAGCTGGAAAACTACATCGAGAAGATCCTTCTCCAACACCCTGAGGTTTTCCAGTAACTCGGGTCTCACCATCATTACCCTCATCAGATGTTTGTGGTTCACTGAGATCATTGTGTGAGTCAGACAACCCGGTAATACATTCCCCCCTCGCCCCCCCCCCCCCCCCCCCCCTCCCCACACCCACCCCTAACACAGAATCCCTTTCATTCAGGTTTAAAAATACTTCCCTTCTTTATTTTCTAATTTTCTCTCCACCCGACAGTCCCGCAGGAAACCAGGAGAGGTATCAGGAGCGGGAAGCCCGGCAGGTTTCCCCCCTGACCCACAGCCCTCCCCAGGAGACCAGCAAACTGAGCACCAAGTGGGATGGGAACCAGCGATGAGGCTCCTGACAATATCACCAGCCAAGGGGGATGTTGTACCTGGGTTGTTTGTCTCTACTCCCCCCCCCACACACATGATCAATGTTGTGTTACTGGTTTGATATCCGTGTTGATCATCAGTATTTGTAGCAAAAAGACTGATTGGAACTGACCGACCCCCGGAGTAAAGCGGGGCAGACAGACAGGGTTCAGTGGTGATTGATTACACACAGCCTCTCAGCCCCGAACATTAGCATTCACAGCCATTAAAGGTGGACCATTCGTCCATAAATACATAAATACAAGAGTAAAGGTCTAAGAGGGAGATTAGGAGGAAGGTTTTCACACAGAGTGTGGTGAGAGAGGGGTGGGGGAGAGGGGAATAGAGGGGTGGAGTATAAACACTGACATGATTGGGGGCAAAAGGGCAGTTTGTGGGACACTGTTGTGTCCAATTGGCTGCTGTGTTTTGCCCACAAAATAGTTACTACACTTTACACTATATTCTGCAAAGCGCTTTGAGACATCTGAACAAAGTGATAAGGCATTATATCAAATGTAAGGGAAAAAAGAGGAGGGGGGGGGGCGAAGAGAGAGAGACCAATATTCTCTTTCAATGGGGAACTGTGGAGCTAAAAATGAGTTGTGTGCAGGGGAATAGGTAGGAGGGAAGGGCAGGTCAGTGGGATTTTTTTAGTGGGGGAGAAGGGGCGGGGGAGAGGCGTGTTTCTAATCGGTGTAAGCATGGCTTTTGTGCATTCACATTGTCAACTGTGGTGTTTCCAAGGTTCTTGAGACAGAGAGGGGTGAGAAACCGAGAGAAAGAGAGAGAGAGAGAGAGGCAGAGGGTAGGGAGAATGGCAGAGACCGGGGAGGGGTAAGAGAGAGAAAGATGGTAAGAAAGTGGGAGACTGTGGGAGAGAATAAAAGGCAAACTGCACATGATGTATTATTTCATTGTAACTTTGGAATGTGCAAACCTGTTCCTCACACAGTGTATCCATGTCTTGTAAATATATATATATATATAAAGTGTTTGGTGTATCAGCATCTCACATGTTCGCACTTAATAAAAGCCAGAGTTGTAAATAGCACCAAGGGGCGGAAATCCAGGACTAGTTTTGCTATGAATAAAGGCAAATATTTTACTGAAGAAGAGTCTTTTTTTACCGTAATCACAGCAGGATGTGAAGGTGTGACAGCCCTCTCTTGGCTCAGTAACTCGCCTCCGAGGAGGAGGTTGTGAGTTCGAGCCCTCTCTCCCCTCACCCCCCCCCCCCCCCCCCCCCAGGTGGGGGAGAGAGAGTTAGAGAGCGCCATGTTGTCAGAGAAGCAGCCTGAGATGTTAAACCCTCACTCATTCCCTGTCTGTGCCCTGTTCAGGGGGATGTTAAAGAGCTCTCTCTGGCGCTGCTTCTCTCTCTGCGGCCGATAGATAAAATCACTCACTGGCTTCACGGCTGTTTGTGGGGACGTCGCTGTGTTTGCTCACCAAAAACATACGATCCTGCAAAGCATTTTGAGACGTCCTCCTGAAGTGATGACACCTTGTGAAATGCATGGCTTATTATTAGTGCTGCTATAACTGCAGCAAGCCAGCTCGGAAGTTAATACTAAAAGGAGACAAATTGCAGTCCGGAAATATGAAGAAAATCAGAGTAAATCTCGACCCAGTTAAAATATCTCAACCACGATTCACGGCAAAGCAGGAGTGACCGTGTAGATGATCACAAGCGGTGCTGATGATGGTTTATTTGGGGAAAGGGGGCCACCAGGAGGGGTTAGAGCCTCAGGAATGCAAGCGGGAGGGACAAGCGAGAGGTTAGGAAAAATAGCATCACTCATTCCCACCTGGAATCAGAGGTCTCTGATCAATAGTCGTTCAGACGGGCGTTGGGTAAAGATCCGAGGGGTGACACCATCGGGGGACGTGGGGAAAGGAGAATGGAGAAATTAAAATGGTGACTCGGAAACGGAGCACGGACTCGATGAGCTGAATGGCTTCCTTCTGTGGGGGAGGTGAGTGGGATCTCCTCAGAGCTGAACTGAACTCCAAAGCTGACCAGTCAGCGCTGTCTCTCAATGCCACGTTAGGTGCTTTTAGCTGGTTAGACTCCAGTAGTTACCCTAACTCTGGGCTTCCCCCCCAGCTTTGGCTTTTGCCAACCTGTGCCTCATACTCTCCGGAATCAGGTAAGCAGGGGGCGTCCCTCCAGGGAGAGAGAGAGAGAGAGAGAGCGCATTCCATTCCAGCAATCTCTCTGGGGTTTCAAATGTGTAGGTGGGATACATGGTTTGGTTTGGATGCTCCTAAGTACGGTGATGGGTTTCCGTGAGTCAGAAACCCGGCTGACCAGCAAAACCCTTGTGCTGACAGGTTGTTACACACAGAATAGAACATGGGTTCCTTGCCCTCTCCCTCAGCTGCCTCTCCTACCTTTGCCACCTCACCTCGTCACCTCTCATCCCTGGCTCAGCATTCAACCTGTCACTGTCACTCGCTCTGACAGTTTACCTTAAACAAAAGTTTTTGTTAATTATCTGTACATTTTCCGCGAAGCGACAGCCCCACAAACAGCCATGGATTGTGTGACCCAAATTTTTTTTTTTTTTAGATTTTATTTTAATATTTCTTGAGGAGGGATTATATTACCCACAGAAAAGCGATCTGCCTCATTGTTCCTGCTCACTGCTGGTAAACAGAGGCGTCAGTGTGTGTGCGTGTGTGTGGGGAGTAAGGAAACTTGACCAATGTTTCTCCCTGACTGGCCTGGCAATCAAACCCAGGTCCTCTTGCTTGTGAGGCAAGGGCTCTAACCGCTGAGCTACAGGACCCCACTTCATACTGAGCTCACGGCCAATTAGCATTTAATCGTGTAGCCGTGCTGTACGAGCAAGTGCCACCTAAAGCTGGTGCGAGGTAATCAATCAGCTGCCATTTGCCTTTCACGACTTTGTCATTGTGAATTCAGTCGTCACCCATTTCCCAAAACTCGGACTGGATTTGGAGACGGTTTCTTCCCTCCCTCCCCCTCCAAATATAATAATCCTTGCATTTGACATGGCCCCTTATCACATCTCAAAGCGCTTCACAGGATTGAGGGCGAAGTAGTAACTTTGTGATTTGTGGGCAAAGCACGGCAGCCAGTTTGCGCTCAGAGACATCCCAGCCGTGAAGTGAGTGAGTGATCTTATCTGGGGATTGTTAGCCAGGACACCAGGAGAGAGAGAAACTTTACCTCAGCGACGCCCATGGGAGATCTTTAACGTCTGCCCTGAACAGGGCACAGACAGGGAATGAGGTTTAACGTCTCATCTGAAAAGGATGGCATCTCCGACAACACAACTCTCTCTCTCTCTCCACCTCCCACCCTGGGCTGGAGCATCAGCCTGGACTGTGAGCTCAGTGTCCCTGACGTGTGTGGGTGCTCAAACCCACAACTTCCTGACTCGGGGGAGCGAGCGACTGAGACAATCTGATGCTTGGTTGCTTAACCCAGAAATGGTAGCTGTGAAAGAAAGGATTTAAAACAACCGCAATGTTCGAACACCTTGGACTCGCTGTGATGCTGTTTAATAAAGAAAACCCCAATTTTGAGATTGACACGGAGGTGCATCTCATTTAACTTCGCAGATAAACAATCCTGGGCCTCGCAGGAGGGGAGAGAGGGGGGGAGAGAGAGTGTGATCTACAGCCGTGTAGCAAACACCCAAGGTTTGACTGTTGCTTTGGACACTGGTCCTCAGAGAATGTGCTCCCAGACTGTTTGCCATCGCAGCGTAGATTAGAGACAGACCAGTGGTCACCGGGAGCCTTGTGTGTGCGTTGTGACATGTGTGTGTGCGTTAGTGTGTGTGTTGGGGGGTGGGTGTGTGTTGGGGGGGGGAATGTGTGTGTGTTGGGGGGGGGTGTTAGGGTGTGTATGTGTGTACTGAAAGGGTGAGATCGGATGTTAACCCCTTGTCATAGCCGAGCTGGGAAGGCAAACAGCACAAGTCCGTCACCTGCCCATGGACTGTCCACAGAGAGACACGTGACAGTAATCGGATCAGCCAGTCCATCTCCCTTCATACACTCACTGTCCACATCCCCACCTGACATTGGGAGCGGAGCTGGTGTGAAGGACAGAGAGAGACTGGTGAGGACAGTGAGGGTGGAAGTCTGACCCTCTCACAGTCTCCCTGGAGAGGCTGAGGTACAGGTGGGATCAGAACGGATGTGCATTAGTGTTAATGACTTTATTACATACAGACAGTGACGATCAGAGTAAGCAATCAGACATACAGGGTGGGGTGTCAGCGAGGCTAGGCCAATCCCATCTCTTCCAGGACGCTGCGTGGAGATTCATCATCCTGTGGAGCAAAGACACAGAGTACAGTTACAGTGCAGGATATATACAATAATGTGCATTATACTACAGGAAATATAATACCACAACAAAAAATGTGCATCGTTACAAACTGTTGCTGTCTGGAACCCACAGTCTGAAAGGCTGGTGGGAGCAGATTTGATCGTAGTTTTCAAAAGAGAATAAGATAGATACTTAAAAAGGAACAATGTGCAAGGCTATGGGGTAAGAGCGGGGGAGCAGGGCTAGTTGGGGTAAGAGAGGGGGAGTGGGACTAGTTGGCAGCTCTTTCAAGGAGATGGCGCAGGCTCAATGGGCAGAATGGCCTCCCTCTGTGCTGTAAAATTCTTTGATTCTATGATTTATAGCACGTCCTTCAAGCAGGGCAGCGTCTCGGAGCCCTAAATGCACTATATACACACACGCGCGCGCACACATACATACACACACACACACAAGTTCCTATTTTATGTATTAGCATTTAAACTACATCAATTGCGAGGACTGTAATAATAAAGATCCCCTTCAATCCAGAGAGATGCAGACCCAGTACGAGGTCAGGTTACCCCCCCACCCCCCCAGCCAATCGCCCCCCCAATAGTCAGTGGCCAATATTGCCCTCAGTGTTATAGGTGGAACCATAGACAAGGTGAGAGGAGACTGGCAAGTCATGTTCTCCCCCTAGTGGACAATCACGGAAAGCACAATCAGTCATAAATAATAATAATAATCCTTGTATCTGACCCAGCGCCTTATCACGTGACGTCTCAAAGCGCTTCACAGGGTCCACTGTTAAGTGTAGTGACTGTATATTTTGTTGGTTAAACAAGGCAGCCAACCATAATCTTTGTACCCTATCACGTCGCTCAGAAAGTGCTTCATCGAATTTACTGTAAGGTGTGACGACTGAATAATTTAGTCTGGGGGAGACTGTCGGCCAGGATACTGGGAGAGACAGAGAGAGAGACACGACATTCCCTTCTCGCCGCGGGAGATCTTTAACGTCCGCCTTGAACAGAGCACAGACGGGGAGTGAGTGAGGTTTAACAAGAGAGGGAGTGCCTGCAGAGTGGAGGGAGAGAGGGAGGGGAGAGGGGGGTTGGAGTGAGAACTGGGGGAGAGTGGGGGAGGGGTTGCTGAGGGAGGGGGGCGAGTGGGCGGGGGGGGGGGGGCAAGGGAAAACCTACCTCCTGTAGGAGGTCCGACTGCTCAATGGCTTTCAGCACATTTTTTTTGGAGGTGTCCTGTATTTCTCCGCCCATGATAAACTCGTCCAGGATGAAGTAGGCCTTCTCAAAGTTGAAGATGATGTCCAGTTCGCACACCTGCAAACAGAGCACAGGCAGAACCTGACGCCAAACCAGGAAAAGGCTGGGTGGCTGAATGGCCCTGTTCCTGTTTCCCGGAATCACAGCAACGCTGAACCAGGCAACAGGAACAGTGGGCCATTCGGCTCATCACATTCATTATAATAATAATAATAATCCTGGCCTTCGGTACAACACAACACCTCATCACATCATCGAGACATCTCAAAGCCCTTCACTGGATACACTGCCAAGTGCAGTGACTGTTTTGTGGGCGAAGCGTGGTAGCCAATTGTGCACAACGACGTCTCACAAACAGTCCCAGAAAAGAGCTCCGCCAGTCTGCTAACAAGCGGGTTCTTCCTTACTGCTGGTAAACAGAGGCATGTGTGTGTGTGTGTGTGTGTGTGTGTGTGTGGAGTAAGAAAACTTGCCTTAGGTTTTTCCCTGACCTGTCCCGCCTGGGAATCAAACCTGGGTCCTCTCGAGGCAAGGGATCTAATCCCTGAGCTGCAGGATGATGATGACCCCAACCCCCCCCCACCCCCCGCCCTGTGAGGTGACAGAGTCCAGACACTTGTGAGCAGCAAAGGCTGGAGTTTATCCTATCCCGATGACCGTTACCCGTGGTGAAGCTGAGCAAAGTTACTTACGCTTCCAAAGTACTTGTCCAGAAGCTCCACGTAGCGATGGATCAGCTCCAGCGTCAGAAGCTCGTTGTCCTGATCCTCAATCGCACAACAGAAATACAGACTGGCGTACCTGCGGAGAGGGGCAGGGTCAGGGTCAGCCAGGGCCCTCACAGGGCTCAGACACACTGTTACCCCTCCCCCCCCATTCTTCTCCCCTTTCCTCCCCCCTCCTCTCCTCTCCACCCTCACAGAGATTCACAGCGCAGAAGGTGGCCATTCGGCCCCATCGTATCTGTGCCTGCTCCTTTAAGAGCATTGCTTTCAGTACATTTACAGTGCGTTCACTGGGGGGAGTGAGGACACAAGGCAGCCATTGCTGTGAACACCGGGAGGAGGGAACGGGTGGGTGGGGGGGGGGGGGGGGCAGGATCTGAACCTCTTGTAGACGATCTTCAGGTCCTTCCACTCCAGGAAGCTGCACATCTTGGGTTTGCGGCTGAGCACAATCTGCATCAGCTCCCGGCCGACTTTCTTCTTCTCCTTCTCGGATGTGGCCACGTACCATTTCTGTAACCTCAGCTTCCCCTGGCGGCTAAACAGCAGCATGAACCGCATCTGTGAGAGGGAGAGAGAGGAGGGAGAGAGATGGGGGGAGAGAGAAAGAGAGAGGGGGGAGGGAGAGAGAGAGAGAGGGGAGGAGGGAGAGAGAGAGTGGGGGAGAGAGAGAGGGGGGAGGGAGAGAGGGGGGAAGGGAGGGAGGGAGAGAGGGAGCGAGGGAGGGAGAGAGAGGGGGGGAGGGAGAGAGAGGGGGGGAGGGAGAGAGAGGGCAGGTGGGAGGGAGGAAGGGAGAGAGAAGGAGAGTGAGGGAGGAAGAGAGAGAATGAGTGAGTACATGAGTGTGTGAATGTGTGAGCGAGTGTGTTAGTGAGTGTGTGAGTGAGCGAGTGTGAGTGTCGGAGTGATAGGCAGAGAGAGAGAGAGAAAACATTTTGACATTTACACCTTTTCACATTGGGAGGACGTCCCAAAGAGTTTAACAGTACTCGCTTGATAAATATTGTGAAGATGGGGTGAGGTGGGGGGGTGGGGGTGGGGGGGGGGGGGCAGCCGAGGGGGAGTGGGGGAACCGAGGGGAAGGCGACCAAAACGCGGTCAAAGAAGTAGGTCTTGAGATGTGTGGGACAGACGTCAGGTGAAAGTCACTGCTTAAACTGAGAGAAGCGCAGCACAGCAAACAAGCGAAGCATTAAACCCTGGAACATTACATTTTACTGCGTGTAAATCACGGGACAGAGTTTTATCTCATTGCTGCTCAGCTGTTTAAACTGTTCTATTATATTAAACTAATATAGATAAAGGGTCAGCTCAGGAAGCCAAACCACAAGATACAGTTTACTTCTATATTAACATCTCAGAACTGTTTACATAGCGGTTGGGTAGTGAGCTGTAGAGAAGAGTTTCTCTCTCCAGGTTTCCTGACCAACAATTCCCTCCAGATAAAATCAGCCATTCACTGTCGGCAGTTTTTGACAAATAATAATAATCCCAGCACCTTATCACATCTTCGAGACGTCTCAAAGCGCTTCACGGCATAGAGTAAAGTGTAGTGACTGTATGTTTTGTGGGCGAAACGCAGCAGCCAATTGCGCACAGCAGTGTCCCACAAACAGTCGTGGATCAAGGGGCCAAATTATTATTTTTTTAAAGGGATTATTACCCCCGGGAAAACGAAATTGACTAACGAGAGGGTTCCTACTTCCTGCTGGTAAACAGAGGAGTGTGTGTGTGGGCGGGGGGGGGAGGAGTAAGTAAATTTGCCTAAGGTTTCGCCATGACCTGACCCGCCCGGGAATCAAACCCAGGTCCTCTCGCTTTCGAGGCGAATGCTCTAACCACTAATACACAATTGGTAAATATTTCGGTGAACCTTGTGGGGCGGTTTGAGACGTCTTGGTGGTGTGATACAGCGAGATATCAAACACGAGGATCCTATTATCATAATCCTCACAGTATTAATTTGTGTGAAGAGTAGCGTTGCAATCATCCCCTTCAATTCAGCACAAGTGTGTCAGTCAGGGTGAGGCACTAAATTATGAATCTAGGTCAGTCTGACACCGTGGCTGTATATTCAGGCACAAACACATACACTGCAGGTACAGCTGGGGAAACTAATCTAAAACGCGGTCAAAGAGGAAGGACTTGAGGAGGACTTTGAAGGACTCTGCCTCGAACACACCCCACCAGTTTCCTTGCTCAGGGTCAAGTCCCAACCATGTCACGAACCGGGGTGTGAAGGACGCTGTGTAAATGCAAATTCTTCACTTTAAATACATTGCCCCTACGCCCAGACACTCTGGAACGCTCTTCCTCTATCCCTTCGCCTCGCCCCCTTCTTCCTTCCCTATCCTGAAGACGTCCTCTTCGACCGTACCTAAGGTCACCTTCCCCCCCCCTCCCCGGGCCCGATGTCGTGCTCAGCCACTGTCAGGCGCTCTGGGGCGCTAACCTGGCGTGAGGAGTGCTGCTGTGTAAATGCAAGTTGTTTTTTCGCAGCTGCCTGGCTCCAACGCAGTCTGTATAATCCCCACCCCCACAGCCGCCCTCGGGCCAGATTGATGGCATTTTCAAGAAAAACACAACCCAATTAACGCTAGGAAAGAATTCTGCCAGAAACTTTGAAAAGAATTGATCGCTATGTGTGAGTTTTACGTCTCCTCGTTATACGATCAAGAGACATTTACAGCTCAGGAGGCCATTCAGCCCCGAGCCTCTCCCCATCTCCCAGAGTGCCAGCCCACTGCCCGAAAAATAATAACAATACTCGCATTTGGTTCAGCATTTTCTGGAGGAAAGATACTTAATCCTCTTTAGGTGCACATTAAATGTGGAAAAGCGAAGGGAGTTCCTCTCTCCTGACCAACAATAACCCCAAATAAAATCCAGAGAACAGAATTCAAAATCTTTGCCCTCACCTTCAAAGCCCTCCACAGCCTTGCTCCTTCCTACCTCGGCTAACCCCATATTAACCTGTCCGTTCCCTCCACTCAGTGGGCTCCGGCCCACCCCACCATCAGCAGTCAGGCCTTCAGCATCTCTGCCCCACTCTCTGGACCTCCATCCCACAGTTCTTTTGCCTCACTCCCTCCCTCCCTCGCCTCCTTCAAGGCCCATCTCAAGACCATCCTCTTTGAACAACCGTGCTTTCGGTCACCCTCCTACCCTCCCTGCCCAACCCCCGATCCCAAACCCCAGCTCGGGTCCGAATCCCTGACTGTCCACTCACTGGGGACGTCCTCCTGACATGAAAGGCTCCGTTTAATGTTATTTGATGTTGCTGCTGTGCATAATTGGCTGCCGCGATCGTTTACAAAATACAGTCACTGCGCTCTCAATTGTGAAGCGCTTTGAGACGTCTCCGTGGTGTGAAAGGCGCTTTACGACGCAATTTGCTGTTGTCTTCCTGGCGCTGCATCAAACGCAAGCATTATTATGTGATATTATTATTAGAAACTTTCCAACAAGCTCTCAATAAATTGGTCTCTCTCCCTTAAACCAATTTGTTGAATACATTACAAATAAATTGGCATTAGATTAAGGCAGTAATTGAATCTCTCGGCCGCATTCATGAAGTATTTAAAGGCGCGTGGGCTTAGAGCAATTCCAGCTGCTTGACTGAGTTGGTGCCTTTCATCTCCCTGCCAGACACCTAGTGTTCCTAGCGAAGGCAACTGCCATAAGATTGTAACAGATCACAGCCCACGATAGAAACCGACGAGAGCAGAGACCTGCACCTGGACAATTCAAATCCAAAAACACTGACCCGTCCACTTCCTCCAGCCGGTCAGACCCCACGTGGAGAATTGTGTCCGGTTTTGGGGCAGCAATCAAAGGAAGGTTACACCAGCCTTGGACACCCGTCCAGCAAAGGTTCCCGAGATTAATACTAGGGTTTAACGAGCTTAGCTGTAATAAGAGGCTGAGTAGACTGGGGTTATATTGCTTACAGCAAAGAAGGTTAAGGCGTGATTGAGGTGCGTAAAATAATGAGAGGAATTGGCAGGTTAGACAGTGGAAGGACTTCCTTTGATAGCGGGATCTGTTATGAGGGAACAGAGCCTCAAATACGGATTTAGGACAATTAAAAACAAGGTCAGGGAGCCTTTCCTCACGGAGGCTGGTGAGGATGTGGAACCAATCCTCACCAGAAAGCTTTCGAGGCAGAATCGATCAGGAGGTTTAACGGAGAGGGGGGGGGGGGGGTGCAGAGAGTCAGGAGCAAAGGGGTGAAAGGATGTGGTAAAAAGGGCAAGTGTCGGCATTAAAAGATCTGACAAGATCTAAAACTGGTCAATGCCAGGTTTAACAATATCCCAAACAGACCTCCCCTCCCACACACCTTTCCAGCTGCCCCCCCACCCCCAACGCCACTCTCTTCCTCCTCTTCAACCCCTCGTTTGTTAGCAGTTGGATGACTGTTTTCCAAGGCTAACAATCCCTCCACTGGTCACTCAATCCACGACTGTTTGTGCATCACTGCTGTGCGCAACTGGCTGACGCGTTTCGCCCACAAAAATACACAGTCACTACACTTTACAGTATATTCTGTGAAGCGCTTTGAGACGTCTCAACGCCGTGATAAGGCGCTGTTTCAAATTAGTATTATGACATTATGATTAAATAGAGAGTGAGAAAAAGAGAGACAGAGTCAGACACACAGACACACACAGCGTGAGACACACACAGACACAGTGTGAGACACATACACACACACACACACAGTGTGAGACACACACAGACACAGTGTGAGACACATACACACACACACAGTGTGAGACACATACACACACACAGTGTGAGACAGACACAGACACAGTGTGAGACACATACACACACACAGACAGTGTGAGACACACACAGACACAGTGTGAGACACATACACACACACACAGTGTGAGACACATACACACACACACAGTGTGAGACACACACAGACACAGTGCGAGACACACACAGTGACAGAGAGACACAGACAGGTGGACAGTGTGAGACACAGTGACACACAGTGAGACAGATTCTGCAGGTGAGGTGAGCCATGTCACCTGCTGACGTCAGCGCCACACCTGGCGCAGGTGAGTGAGTGAGTGAGTGAGTGAGTGAGGCTTCCTGTCCCCCTCCCCCTCCCCCCCACTCACCATGTTCCGCCGCTGACCTTCGCCGCCGCCGCCGCTTTGCTCTGTATTTTGCTCCCGAGAACTTCCCCTCCTCCGGGGCCGCCCTCCCTCCCTCCCTCCCTCACTCCTTCCCTCACTCCCTCCCTCACTCAGCCATCAGCGCTGAGCTGCTCCCCACCCGCCGCCTCCTCCCTCCCTCCTTCCTCTCGGGTGCCCTCTGCGCAGGCGCCGTACGCCCCCGGGCCGGCGCTCGGGTGTCCGTCAGGTGGCTCTTCGCCCCCCCCCCCCCACCAACCCGGGTTCGGGTATTTCCGTCACCCCTCGGGTGTTTCCGGCAAGTGGCTCCTGGCTTCGACCAGCCATCGGCTGTTTTCGGGCCCTGGCTCCCTCCAGCCACTCGCTCCTGTCTCTTTCCCGCCCTTCTTTGCTTCAGTGTCCCTCCCAATCCAACGCCACCGCCGCCCTGGGCCAGCCGCACCACTTGACATTTGACACCACCCCTCCTCTTCCTTCTCCATCTTCCCTGGGCACTGCACTGCGCAGGCGCTCGGGTATTTCCGGCCGCGCTCGGGTATTTCCGGCCGCGCTCGGGTATTTCCGGCCGCGCTCGGGTATTTCCGTCTCCAGAGGCGCCAAACCCGAGAAAGGCGTTGCCATGGAAACCGGGGCGACGTTTATTTATTATTATTATTAAAACTCCAACTCTGTGGGAAACCATCGAATGATATAATATCATATATCCTCGTCAATAATCCCGGGGTCTGGGGCATGTTCCTGACTGTGCGCTGAGGGGTGGGGGGCTCCTGAGCCGGGGTGGGGTGCGGGGGGTTCCACATATTCCAGGCGACCGGCTCGTGGGAGCAGATACAAGGACGTCGGCCGTGCGTTCGCGGTGACATTATTCCTGGGTCCTGTGTTGACTTGGGGGACGGTGAAAGTTGAGGGGAAACCTGACCAAACCCTTTGGACCGGCCGAAATCCCGGCTCCACCACCGCCAGGCGCTTCGCAAGGTTTTGCTGTGAAGTGTCGCAGTTGGGTATACTATCGGCCAAACCTGGCAGATAAGTTGTGGGCAGCCACATCCCACAAGCAGCCGGGAAGCAAACAACCAATTTTATTTGGGGGGTTGTTGGCCAGGACACTGGGGGAGAGAGAGGAAACTCCCTTCTCTTTTCCAATCGCGTTGCAGGATCTTCAACGTCCACCGGAACAGGCACAGACGGGACCTCGACTTGACGTCTCATCCGAAGCATGTCATCTCCGACAATACAGTTTCCCCGAGCACCGCATTGGAGCGCCAGCTTAGACTCTGATTCCGAGCCCTAGCGTGGGGGGGGGCTTGAACCCACAACCTTCTGACGCAGAGGCGGTGAGAGCCAGGCTGACACTCCACATAAATGCAAGTCATTGATGTTAACGTCTTTCCTGAAGTGAGGTTCCCCAAAATGGTCTCTCTGTGACCCACAGGGTAGTTATTACTGCAGTTGACTGATTGCTCACTGAAGCTTGACGGACCATCGCTGTGTGTCTGTCACGGTATGTGATTGCGCTATTAATACCTCCTGCCTGAGGTCTCTCCCTGCTTTGACCGAGGCTGTGTTTAGTACACATGTGAGCGAGTGGCTGCTGTGCTTTGGACAAACCTTACATCGCAAACTGTTGTGAGCAGTCTGATCTTCTGGCTCCACATCACGGGTGCTCTTTGATCTCAGCGCACAGTCAGGAACATGCAACATGGAAACTAATTGACTTACGTCTCGTCTGTGTCCGTTCTCTCCAACACTCCCTGTTTTATCCGGTCACTGCCTTTTTTTTATTATAATAATCAGTGGAATTTGATAATAATTAATAATAATCCTTGCATTTGGTGCAGCGCCTTATCATGCTGTTCAGACGTTTCAAATAGCTTCACGGGATTTTGCTATGAAGTGTAGTGACTGTGCATCTTGTAGGCAGCTAATTTTGCACAAGGCAATGAAGCGAATGAGTGATTTTATTTGGCCCTTTTGGGGTTGTGATCTTTCCACCACTGCTCTATCTCTGTCTTTCCTGCAGTGTGGAGAGCAGATGATCTCTGTGGCCTCTGGAAACTAATTCCCTGACCAGTGAAATAGCTTCTCCCCATTTGCCCTAAACGCTCCTAGTTTTGCTTCCATTACCATTGTTTTGGAACATGAAGGTTATTGAGTTCAAAGTTCTGACGTGTGGGCTTGAAGCCACAGCTTTCTGACTCACAGGTGAGCGTGCCTACCTACCGAGGGAAACCAGGCTGACATATTGGCCATTGCCTCACTTACCAGCCCTGAGCAGTCAAACTCATTCATCCCAAGGCATAAAACCTCCTGTCACACCAGATGCTGCTCACACCTGCAGGAAGTGGTTAGTTGGAAACCAGCCGAGACGCTGGGTGGGAGGGAGGGGTTTGTACCCAGAGGCAAAGGTTTGGAGTTTTCAGTAACTACAACAGGACGGCACCTGGCTCCACTCCATGAAGGAGCTTGTATTTTCATAGCCGATTCTTAACGTCTCAAAGGAGTTGAGCAACTTGTTAAATTGAGGACTTTTCGTTGGCAACTTAACTGCAAATCCCGACAACTTCGCGATTTATAGTCTTGTGTTTGACACGGCCCCTTATCACGTCGTCAAGACATCTCAAAACGCTTCACGGGTTTTTTATTGTAAAGTGTGGTGATGATGTGTTTTGTGGCGAACGAGGCAACCAATTTGCACACAGAGAAGTCCCCGCAAACAGCCATGAAGTGAGTGTATGAATTTATCTGGGGCATTTTCGGCCAGGACACCGAGAGAGAAACTCCCTTCTCTTTTCCCCAACAGTACCACGGGAGATCTTTAACATTCGCCTAAATGAAGCACAGTCTTTAAGGTTTAACGTCTCATCCGAAAGATGGCATCTCTGCCAATGCGGCACTCTCTCTTGCTCTTTATCTCTTTACCCCCAGCGCTGTGCTGGAGTGTCAGCCTGGACTGTGAGCTCAGAGTTGTTGACTTGGGGGCTCGAGCCCACAACCTCCTGAACCCAATGGCCAGAGCAGGAACCAAACAGCAGAAATAGATCAACGAGACAGATGACAGGCGGGGAAGATTCCTGGGACCGTTTATTATCACCAATGTTACACACCCATTTGGAATTTCATTGCATTTTCAGTCATTCAGTCACACATCGATATAGCTTTCTAAAAATAAATTAAATGCATTCAAAAATATATTAACCGCAACGTTTTGTAAGAGAGAAGCTTTCTTAGGCTATATCAGTGCACGACCAAGGTAGAAATGTAAGTTAAGAGACAGTTCAGCCCACAATATAGATGGAGGAAGGACGGATTGGCTAGTAATAATAATCCTGGCATTTTACACAGCACCTTTCGCATCAGGAAGATGTCTCTAAGCCTTTCACAGGATTCACAGCGACGTCCCACCACCAGCTGTGAAGTGAGCGAGTGATTTTATCTGGGAGATTGTCAGCCGGGAGAGAGCGAGAGAGAAACTCCCGTTTTTCCCCAACCACCACAGGAGATCTTTAACATCCTCCCAAACAAGGCGCAGAGGGAGAGGGTGAGGTATAACATCTCTGACAATGTCCCGCTCTCTCTCTTTCTCCCCAGCCCTGCGCTCAGACCTCAGCCTAGACTGACTCGAACCCACAACCTGCTGACTCGCCCCGAGATGGTGGCTTTGTTGACCTGTCGGGTTGTAACATGGTGGAACTGTCGAGTGTGTGAAGCTTCCAGTTTTTGAGACAGGAACTTTTTAATAATTAATCCTTGTGATCTTTGCATTTGAGGCAGTGCCTCGTCACGTGGTCGAGACGTCTCGAAGCACTTCACAGGAGACAGTGTAGTGACTGTGCATTTTGTACTCTGAAAACAGACTAGCCACAAAGCCGTGTGTGTGTGTGTGTTTGTGTGTATAAATGTGTGTGAGTGGAGGGAGTGTGATGAACTGGGAACCATCTCTGTATAAAGTTCACTTAATATACAGTGTGTGCTTGTGTGAGTGAGCGAGAGGTAGACAGCTGCAGGGAAACCAGTTAGCCGAGCCTGAGAGGCAGAGAAGGATCGTGGACTGAGATCCAGAGCAGACAAGGGACATAGGGAAGGCAGAGAACAGAGAGCGTCCAATCTGCTGAAATCGATGCCTGCAGGCCTTTCTTGACAGATGATTTTCCCGCTCAGTTCTGGTCCACGTCCCCCCCAGTGTCCAGCCACTGCTGAACGTTCCCTGTGGAGACAGCCTGCGTCTAGGGCTCCATGACTTGGCCAGAGAACAACACAGCGCCTGGAAAACAGAGTCAGCAACATTCAAACTAAAACCCAACTCTTATTCAGCGTCACATCATCATAATAATGATAATCCTTCAATGGATACCATGATTTTCACGTCAAGAGGACGTCTCAAAGCGCTTCATAGGAACAGGAGGAGGCCATTCAGCCCCTCGAGCCTGTTCTGCCATCCTATAAGATCGTGGCTGATCTGTACCTCAACTCCATTTACCCGTCTTTGCCCCGTATCCCTTGATACCCTGACGTAACAAACATCTACCCACCTCAGTCTGGATAGAATTCACTATAAAGTGTTTTGTGTAGTGACTGAGTGTTTTGTGGGTGAATGCGGCAGCCAGTTTGCGCACAGTGACGTCCCCACAAACAGCTGTGAAGTGACTGAGTGAGTTGTTCTCTGTAGGGAAGCGAGTGTGTCTGGCGCAAGCTTACGATGTGGGGAACAGCTCTGTGAGGTGTTAGCGTTTCTCACCTGTGGGGTTGTGTCTGATGAAGAAGAGGAACGGTCTGTCCAGCACCACTTCCAAAGGAGCCATCCGTGCGTATAGGATAGCAGCTGGGAAAGAGGGGAAACAGCATCAAGATCAGTCCTGAAATAGTCCTTTACCCCCTGACAAGGGCCCTCACCTCTGTCTGCCCACACGAAGGAGAGGATAGAGAGGAACAGAGGCTTAGACAAGCTCAGGCTCTACAGGGTTCAACAACAACAACTTGGATTATATACCCCGTCTTTCACCAGTCACTGGGGGCAGGGAATCCTTCCTCTCAACTCCTGTTAATCCTAAAGCCAAAGCTCTAACTAATTAACTAACTAACTAACTAACTAACGGGGAGGGTGGCCATAGCTGGACAAGCATTGGGAAAACTTGGGCAGACAAGCTATGTGTGGGTTTAGCTGGTTAGACTCCAGCAGTGACCTCAACGCACACTCTGGGCTCCCCCCAAGCCTTGGCTCTCCCCCAACCTGCGCCTAATACTCTGCGGAATTAGGCGAGCAGGGGGCATCCCTCCAACGAGAGAGAGGGAGAGCATTCCATGCCTGGGCAGCACTTACCGGTAGCAGATGAAGCCTTGGTTCCACTTTCGTTCACCTCCACCCTCACTTTCTGTAGTGCTTTTGACACAAAAAGTCCTTCAGTTTCTGTCGGGGGAGAGAGAGAGAGAGAGGGTCAGGCAGTGAGGGTCTGGGTCTACTCTGCAATCCAATCCCAAGCCTCTGCAAAGCTGAGCCTACAGCCCAGGCAGCGACCAGAGATCAGGACACATCATTTTCTAGCCTCCGCTGTTACACACAGCGACGTTCACATCAGGAGGACGTCTCAAAGCGCTTCACAGGATACACTGCAAAGTGTAGTGACTGTGTGTTTTGTGGGCAAAACGCGGCAGACGATTTGCGCCCAGTGGGTCTGACAAACAGCCAACAGCCCCGCGGGGGATCTTTAAATTCCGGCTGAACAGGGTACAGACCAGGAGGGAGTGAGTGACGTTTAACGTCTCACTGGAAGGATGTGACTTTAGCAAAAACAAATCCCGAGGAGGTTGTGGACGGACTTACTGCTGATCTCAGCAAAGTTGGCTTTCCCAATGTCAAACATGTCAGTCACTCCCATTTCCCGCAGTGAAGCCTTGAGATCAGTCTCGCTCTCCAGGGAAAACCTGCAACATACAGAGACCGTTAGCCCTCACACAGACACACACACACACACCCCAGCTCACACCTCACACACACCCCAGCTCACACCTCGCACACACCCCAGCTCACACCTCGCACACACACACACCCCAGCTCACACCTCGCACACACACACACAGACACACTCATGTACCTGGGGAGGACTAGTTGGCGTGTGACACGCTTCATGCTTTGAGTCCAGGTGGTGATGAGGTGGGAGGTGAGGATGTTTGTGATGGTGGAGAGTGGCTCCCGGCGACGGCATGGTGCGGCCAGCAGCATACTGAGTCTCTCGTCCCCATAGGGCAGCTCCACCACATCATAATATACCCCCCCCGGGCTGACAAACTCCCCTAGAGAGGACAGGAGAGGAGAGGGTGTCAGTGAGAAGAACCCAACCTACCCCAATCCCCAACCCCACAGCCCCATCCCCCACACCCCCTGTCAACAAGAGGAGAAATTTGTGGAGTTTTGTGTGTGTGGGAGGGGGAGGTGTATATGTGTGTGTGTGTGGTGGGGGGGTCGGGGGGGAGATGTATGTGTGTGGGGGGGGGTACACAGTTGTGCGGCTCAGACTCACCGACATTGAGCTGTGCTGTTTGCATCATCATAGTCACAGCGACGTCACTGCCGTCTTCCCGGTGAAACGCCCGCACGTGGGTTCCCTCCTCGGGGAATGGCAGCTTCCAAACCCCCTTAAAGTACAGAGCGTTTCCCAGCACCATCCGTGTTAGCCCAGAGTTCAGCATTCCCGGCTTCAGGAAATCCACGATCATATCTGGGGCAGCATAGAGCACAGTCACATTCCCGCACCACCAGCCCAGCCCCAACCAGAGTGTCACACACCCACCCTTACAGCTCCCTCTACACTGTCCGTCCGTCCAAACTCCCAGGTCAGGATAAGACACACAGTAAAGCTCCCTCTACACTGTGTGTCCACACTCCCAGGTCAGGGTTAGAGACACAGTAAAGCTCCTCTACACTGTGTGTCCACACTCCCAGGTCAGGGTTAGAGACACAGTAAAGCTCCCTCTACGCTGTGCGTCTGTCCATATTCCCAGGTCAAGGTTAGCGACGCGAGGGGAGCTGTGTAAACACTAGTTGTTGTTGTTATTATTGTTGGTGTCCTCACCTCTAGTCTGGGCTTGGACCCACTTGTTGATGATGTGAGTGGCCAGCTTGGGATTCTGGAAGAAGACTTGCTTTGGGCGGCTGTGGAAAGCCCGGCGGCAGCTCTTGACAAAGCCTCTGGTCAGCGTCATGTTTCTCTGGATGAACATGGCGTTGGCCGAGTGCACGATGTCCTGGTTAGATTTGGCCGTGATGTCCTTCTGTAGCTGCCTGATGGCAGTGGGGATGCCTTGCTCTGGAGATGGGCAGAGAGAGAGAGAAAGGGAGAGAGGGAGAGCAAAGCAGTTAATGGGAGGAACAAACACCAGCCTGGCACAGCCGGTGATGACCATGTCACCGGGTTCAGCCCTGAGGAGACACCATTTCTCTGTTGGACATGATTCTGAGCTGAGCTGAGAGTGCAATGTGGACAATAGCTGAGACTTGTGCAGTTCCCACAGTCTGCCACCAGGCGTCCTCGGTTAGCTGTGTAAATGTGCCTGTGGGTGAGTTTAACTCCATAATAATAGTAATGATCTAATAATAGTAATAATAATAGTAATAATAATAATCCTGGCATTTGATCCGGCGCCTCATCACGTCCTCCAGACGTCCCAAAGCGCTTCACAGAATACACTGTAAAGTGTAGTGTAGTGACTGTATATTTTGTGGGCGAAACGAGGCAGCCGATTGCGCCCGGCGACGTCCCCACAAACCATGGCTTGAAGTGATCAAGTGGAGACCTGTAGCTCAGTGGTTAGAGCACTCGCTTTGCAAGAGAGAGAGTTCAATTCCAGGCAGAGGGCGAAACCTCGGGCAAGTTTCCTTACTCCACACAGAGCCTAATAATAATCCTCCAAAACAAAACAATAATAAATTGGTCATTTTTAATCTACGACTGTTTGTGGGACATTGCTGTGCGCAATTGGCTGCCGCGTTCGCCCACAAATATACAGTCAATTCACTTTACAGTGTGTTCTGTGAAGCGCTTTGGGACGTCCTCCCGACGTGAAAAGCGCTATATCAAATGCAAGGATTATTATTCAGGATTATTATTATTATCAAATTATTATTATTTTTTTAAGGGATTTTTACTTCCCTGTAGATGGAGCTTTACGTACAGTGCGTGCATATGTGTGAGAGAGAGAGACACACACAGTAATATAGAGACGTGCACAGAGACAGACAGACAGACAGACAGACAGACAGACAGACAGACAGACAGACAGACAGACAGACAGACAGACAGACAGACAGACAGACAGGGTAAGATCCTGTGGGGTCTGTGGTTATATTCACCCCTCGTGGGCTCACCTTGCAGCTTGTAGCCCATGACATCCTGGAGCTGCTCCAGGGTGTGGCCCGAGGCTCCCAGCTGGACCATTCCCATCAGCGAGGACATTCCATAGGGGGAGAAGAGAACATTCCGGTCCCCGTTCGCCTGCAGGATCTCCTGGAAAACCCTCATCCCGAAATCCGTGGCCAGCTCCGACACCCGAGCATTGCTGGCCCTCGAGCAGGAGGAGGCGAGGACCAGCAGCACACACACCAGGGCCGTCGTCCTAATCATCATCGGCCTGGACAACAACAACAACAACAGCATTTACACAGCGCCCTTCACCCAGAGCTCTTCACTGAGCTGCAGACTGACCCCGACCCAAGGGGAGAGGAGGGGGTTGAGGGGGAAGGTGACCGTCCATCAAAAAAGGAAGGTCTTTAGGCGGGATTTGAAGGATAAACAGGAAGCCTGGAGCCGGTTCAATGTGTGATCACATCAACAGAAGTCGCAGCGATTTCACACAGAGAGTTGAGTGTAGTGACTGTTATTGTGGACATTAAGATTTGTAACTATGGGTTTGCTCTGACTCTGAGTGTGTGTGCGTGTGTATGACTGTGTGTATAATGTCTCTCTCACTGTATATGTTTCTCTCTCTCTCTCTCTTTGGACGTGTATATTGTATTGGATGTTCGGGCGCACATTAAAGATCTCCCGGAGTTTCTCTCTCTCTCTCCGATATCCTGGATCGACAATCCCCCCGATAAAATCACTCGCTCACTTCACAGTTATTTGCAGGGATGTTGCTGTGCAAATCGGCTGCCGTGTTTCGTCCACAAAACAGTCACTACACTTTACATTAAAAATCCTGTGCAGCACTTTGAGACACCCTCCTGACATAAAAGGCACTGGATCAAAGTCACAAGATTTATTATTATTACTAAACTAGACACAGCGCTGCACTGGAACATCAGCCTGGACCGTGAGCTCAAAGCCCCCGACATGTGTCGGGCTCAAACCCACAACCTCCTGACTCACAGGGGAGGGAGCGTGGGACTGAGAGGCAATTCATGCGGATCAAAGGGATTTCATAGTTAGTCTGTTTCAGCGCGAGATCGAGGCAGTCACCAACACTAAACTCTCGGTTTTGTCCTTTAGGATTTGACAATTCCCAATCCCACTGCCACCACCAGCGAAGCTCCAGCTCACGCTAGTCGGACGTCAAACTACCAACCAGTGACTGTCCTCCTGGGGAGGAGGTAAGTGGAGACGCCTGAACTGGCCCCAAAGTGACCCAAATGACGGAATCGGTCCAACCCACTGTGACGGTCTCCAGGCAGGTTCCTGAGCCAGGTGGGTCCACAGTATTCCTGGGAACTCACTGCTGATGGCAGCACAACCCGCCCTGGCTCATCAGCACAGCCCAGCCTGGAAGGGCCGACTAGTCACTGGGGGGAGGGAATCCTCCCCCTCAGCTCTTGTTAACCGCGCAGCCAAAGCCCTCACTAATAATAATAATAAGGGGGGTCCTCGCTGGACAAGCAGCGGTAAAGCTTGGCCAGACAGCGCCTCTCTTTCTCGATGGCCAAGCTCTGCGTGGGTTTAGCTGGTTAGATCCCAGCAGTTACCCCCCAACTCCCACTCTGGGCTCCCCCCAAAAGCCTTGGCTCTCGCCAACCAACCTGCGCCTAACACTCTCCGGAATTAGGTAAACAGGGAGGACGTCCCTCCAGGGGGAGAGAGAGAGAATGCGCGCGTTCCATTCCACACTTGAAATTTCCGTGGTCCGTGACCTACAGTCTGGTTTGGAGAGTCTTAAGCACAGTGATGGTTGTCCAAGTGTGCAGGACACAGAGAGAGAACCCCCCCTTCTCTTTGCCCCCACCCCCGACAACTTCGTGTGAGATCTTTAATGTCTGCCCTGAACGAGGCACAGACGGGAGAGTGAGCGATGCTTAACGTCTCAGCTGAAGGACGGCATCTCCAACAATGCAGTGTTCTCTCCCTCTTTCTCTCTCTGCCTCTTGCTCTCTCTCTCTCTACCACCCCCCCACTCCCACCCCCTCCAGGGTTGAACTGGAACGTCAACAACAACTTGCAATTATATAGCACTCCCTCACACAGGGTAGCGTCCCAGAGCGTCAAAGCTGTGAGCGCAAAGCTGCGAGGCAACACTGCAGTGTCGATGGTCCGATGGGGGCAGCAGCGATGGACAAGGTGAGGCACAGAGAGAGAGAGCAACAGCGCACACAGCGCGTAAATGCAAAGGCTTTCGATGACTTACTTACCTCTTAACAGCTTATCACTGATTGAAAGTTAAGTTCAAGTGAGATGAGTGGCTGCAGTAGAAGTGTTGTTGTCGTGTTGTGTTCTGCTCTCTCTCCTGTTCTTAACTGCTTTCTCCCCCTCCTCAGCCTCTTATATACATATCCCAGCGGAAGCTGAAGCTGAGTAAATCCCCCCCCACCCCCCCCCTCCACCCACTGTCAACAAGCCCACACAGGGTTTTCCCAATATTAAACCTCAAGAGCCACAGGAACCAGCCCAAGTTAACCCGTTCACCCCCACATGCCAGGCAGCTCACATTCACTTTGTCTCTGCAACAGAGCCCAATATTAATAATAACAATAATAATAATCCTGGCATTTGATACCACGCCTTATCTTGTCTTCCAGGCATCTCAAAGCGCTTCACAGGATACGCTGTAAAGTGTAGTGACTGTGTGTTTTGTGGGCAGCCAATTGCACCCAGCGACGTCCCACAAACACGTTGAGCGACCAAATTATCATTATTTATTATTTATTTTTGAAGCGATTATTATTCCAGGAAAAGCGATCTGTCAATTGACTTAACAAGCAAGTTCCAATTTACTGCTTGGTAAACAGAGGCATGTATCTGGAGTAAGGAAACTTGCCCAATGTTTCGCCCGCCCAGGAAAAATAATAATAATAATAACAATAATAATTCTTGCCTCTGATACAGCGCCTTATCTTGTCGTCTCGTGTTGTAACCACTAAGCTACAGGACGCCACACACAGTGGGCGAGTCCTGCCTCCGGTGGTGCAATGCGCTGGGCTCAGGAATAGCTTCCCATCGGAAGCGGGTGGTGTGGAGGCCGGACACACGTGGGAAGCAGTGCCGGGGTTTGGGATTCTGCTTGGACCCGGTCTGTGAACAAGTGACATGCGCCAGGGTCAATGTCTCTTTCACACTCTCTCTCTCTCTCTTTCTGTCATCCTCTTCTCCGTATCTGTGTGCGTGTATGTGTGTGCGATTGTGTGTGCGTGTGCCTGGTTGCCTGTTTGCATGTGTGGGGTCACAGCTGAGCCTGATCCTATATTCACCCAACATCCCCCCTCCCTCCACATGCATGCACATACACACAGACACACGCACAGACACACATGTGCAAGCATACACACACACAGACACACAAACACACACACACAGACACAGCCATGCATACATACACACACAGAGACACACGTACACACAAATACATACACACAGACACACGCATTTGCACACAAATGCACACATAGACACGCACACACAGAGACACACACATGTGCACACAAATACACACACACAGACACGCGCACACACAAACTCACAGACTCACACACACACACATGCAGTCATACAGGTACACACATACACAAACACACACAAACTGAATTCCCGGAGTGGATAAGATAAACATAAGTCAATGAGCTGCGAGACAGGACAAACATGAACACAACCCAGACAGACACGTCTGAACAACCAGACAAGGGTGACTAAGCGGGTCACAGCTGGACACCGCCAGATAAACACTCCTCGAGGCCCTGCCTCGCCCTCACCCTCGCCCTCACCTCATATACGTGGGAGACTCAACAAATTCCTGCCACTATCACATTCAGTGCCAGCCAGGCTCTGTGTGCACGTGTGTGTGCGTGTTAGCCTGGCTTTGTGTGTGTTTGTGTGTGTGTGTGCATGTCAGCCTGGCTCAGTGTGCGTTCGCCCACAAAACACACAGTCACTACACTTTACAGAGTATCCTGTGAAGCGCTTTGAGACGTCCTCCTGACGTGAAAGGCGCTGTGTTATTTGAGCTCTTGGCTGGGATGTTGGGGGGTGTTGGGGGAGAGGAGAAACCAATAACACAACAGGCACTAGGACTGATGGAAAGCTCCCGGCTGGAAACTGATTCAAAGCGTTCCTGCTCTGTTCCTGATCCGAGGAGCGGCAGGGAATTGGGAGCGTAGGATACCATTTATGGAGAGAGAGAGAAAGAGAGAAACTTTTGCAAACACGTGTAACGATAGCAACGGAAACAAAGCCGCATTTAAAGGGACGACAAGTCTGGTTCTCTCTCGGCAGGGATCAGACTGAAGGGAAAAGCTACAGACTCACAATCCACAAACCTCACTCACTCAATCCCCTCCCTGTCTGTGCCCTGTTAAAGATCTCCCGCCGCGCTTTTGGGGAAAAGAGAAGGAAGTTTCTCTCTCCCCCCACTCCCCGGGGTTCTGGCCAACAATCCCCCCCACCCAGATAAACTCGCTGGCTCGCTTCACAGCTGTTTGTGGGGACATCACTGTGCGCAAATCAGCTGCTGCGTAACACACAGTCACTACAGTCACTTTACCGTGAATCCTGCAAAGCGCTTTGACGTGAAAGGCGCGGTGTCAACTGAAAGGATCATCATTATTATTAAAAATAAGCAAATAATTACTATTAATAATAACGTAAAGGCAGTTTATAATTATATGCTACGTGGGATCAAACACTCGCTCTTATCCACGAGGCCTGTGTGTGCTTGAGTGATCAGGAAGGAATTCTCATCAACCCCAAACTCCCAGTGTGTGTCCAAGTAGCTCAGTGATTAGAGCCCTTGCCTCGCCTCACAAGCGAGGGGATCTGGTTTCGATATCCAGGAAGGTGAGGTCAGGACAAAACGTTGGGCAAGATTCCTTACTCCACACACTGACACACACCCACACACACCGACACACACACACATGCGCACTCACACCAGCAGTCAGTAGGAACCCGCTTGTAGGTCACTTGGTGGATTGCTTTTCCAGGAGTAAGAATTCCCCGCACCCCAACCCCCCACTCCAAAAAAAATGTGGTCACTCAATCTTTGTGGGGACGTCGCTGCCGCGTTTCGTCCACAAAGCACACCCACAGTCACCACACTTTACAGTGTATCCTGTGAAGCGCTTTGAGACGTCTACGAAGATGCGATAAGGCTTTGGGTCAGATGCAAAGATTATTATTGTTATTCACACCATCAGCTCAGGAATGCACTAGTCATTGTGTATTGGCTCAGTGTTACAGGACAAATAGTTTTACTCTCTCTCTCTCACACATCACTTGAAACACTCACTCTCCAAATAGTTCTCCAATTCCCTTGAGAATCTGATCACAACCCACTCTCCCGCCTCCTCCACATTCTCACAGTCTGAGTCAGGAGGTTGTGGGTTTGAGCCCCCAACATGTGGGGGTCTCTGAGCTCCAGTGCAGCGCTGGGGGGAGGGAGAGAGAGAGGGGGGGGAATGATGTAAGGTGTGATGGTGGGCGTGTGAGGGGTGATGGTGGGTGTGTGAGGGGTGATGGTGGGCGTGTGTGGGGTGATGGTGGGCGTGTGAGGGGTGATGGTGGGTGTGTGAGGGGTGATGGTGGATATGTGTGTGGGGTGATGGTGTGGTGTCAGGGGTGATGGTGGGTGAGGGGGTACGTGTTCACACTAGACTGGCCCCAGGGGTAGTGGGAGGTTAGTGAATGGATCTCTCTGTGTCACACACACAGCAGCTATTTCCGACATGTCACTGCTTAAAGGATTCGTAATTGGGAGAGAATAGAGACATCCTATGACTCACAGTGGAGCAGAGTGGACCAACACTGCTCATCACCCTGTCTCACCCTCACCCTCACCCTCACCCTCACAACAGCTCAGCCTGTCTCACCCTCACCCTCACCCTCACAACAGCTCAGCCTGTCTCACCCTCACCCTCACAGCAGCTCAGCCTGTCTCACCCTCACCCTCACCCTCACAACAGCTCAGCCTGTCTCACCCTCACCCTCACCCTCACAACAGCTCAGCCTGTCTCACCCTCACCCTCACAACAGCTCAGCCTGTCTCACCCTCACCCTCACCCTCACAACAGCTCAGCCTGTCTCACCCTCACCCTCACAACAGCTCAGCCTGTCTCACCCTCACCCTCACCCTCACAACAGCTCAGCCTGTCTCACCCTCACCCTCACAACAGCCTCCTTGTTTCAAAATCCCTCCTGTGTTTTGGCTCAAGAGAGTCCCTTGCTCTTCCCTCCCTCCTACACTCTACCTTCCTCACCTCCCTCCCTCCTACACTCTACACTCCTCACCTCCCTCCCTCCTACTCTACCCTCCTCACCTCCCTCCCTCCTACACTCTACACTCCTCACCTCCCTCCCTCCTACACTCTACCTTCCTCACCTCCCTCCTTCCTACACTCTACACTCCTCACCTCCCTCCTCCCTCTCTTCCTCCCACCCTCCCTTGCTCTTCCCTTCCCCCAGATTCTCAATAGAAACACCAAACGGTAAAAACAACCATGAACAAGTCTCTACAGCCTGACATCAATCCATCGCGTGACACGCACACACAAGAAGTGATTTTGCTCCCGATCATGTTTCTGGTATGTTCCTCTTATCAAATATCTGCACAAACCACCTTATCTTTGGGATATTTCACACTCCTGATAATAATCCCTCACGAAAAAACAATAATAAATTGCTCATTTCAATCCACGTTTGTGGAACAGATACTGCTGTGTGCAATTGGTGCCGTGTTTCACCCACAAATATACACTCACTACACTTTGCAGTCTATTCTGTGAAGCGCTTTGAGACGTCTCAACGACCTGATAAGGTGCTGTATCAAATACAAGGATTATTATTATTAGTGACTGTTCGCCTGTGGGAGGGGGGGATGTCTCAAAGTGCTTTTCAGGATTGCAACGTAAAGTGTAGTGACTGTGTGTTTCACAGCCGAGTTATGCTCAGCGATGAAGTGAACAAGTGATTTTATCGGAGGATGATTGGTCTGAAAGGAAGGTCTTGAGACCGGCCTTGAAGGAGGCGAGGGAGGGGGGCAAGAGGAAGGAGGGGGCGAGGATGGAGTTCCAGAGCACGGGGGCAGAGAGGCTGAAGGCCTGACCACTGATGAGAAAATAGCAATGTCACAGCTTATTGTAATGACCGCGTCGGATGTCAGAGCTGATCTGAGGCTCCCTCACACGGCTTAGCCTTTGACACAGTGAGTTCCAATCATGTTGGGATGAATTCAAACAGAAAGGAAAAGTCTCTTTTCTCTTTCCCCGGCAGTGAGTGGGAGATCTTTAACGTCCGACCTAAACAGGGCACAGACAGGGGAGTGAGTGAAGTTTAATGTCTCATCCAAAGCATGGCATCTTCGACAATGCGTCTCTCTATCTCTCTCTCTCTCTCTCTCTCTCTCACTTTCGCTCTCTCTCTCGCTCTCCCTCTCTCCGCAGTGTTGGGCTGGAGCATCAACCTGAACTGTGAGCTCAGACCCACAACGTCCTGACTCAGACGTGAGAGTGCAAGCGACCGGCCCAGTGAGAGCTGTAGTTGTTTGTATTCCCCCATCATTCCTCTCCCACTCCCCCACTCCCCCATGAGACACCCAAGACTCATCTGTCCTGTGAGACAGACAGACAGTCGTTGCTTGTTGGAACATTGCAGTGACCGTTAGACTGGCCTGGAGCAGTGCCCAGACACTCACTGACTGTCAGCCAGAGCTGACCGCAAGGCTACGGGGGGACAGTTCTGGACAGAACTCGCTCGGTCTCTTGCCTCTCAGTTTGAGCCCCACGTCAGGGACTCTGAGCTCACATGGGACGCGATGCTGTGAAGGGGATGGTGGGGAGAGGGAGAGGGGGGGGAGGAGATCAGATGGGCCGAAGGATCCATCTTGTTGGGTGCTTGGAGCCCAGGCCTCCTGACTGTGGGCTCAAGAACAAGTGACGCAAATCCCAGTGAAATTACATTATTGAAAGCTCTGTGGTTTTGTTCAGAAACTAAATGTGGATTATTTTCTGGCTGCTGTGACTCATCTTCTATTTTTGTCCCAAAAAGGCATCTCTCTGCCTCTGCCACCACTTGAGGATTTTGTCGGGAGGAATTAATAATCCTGACCTTCCTTCACGATTGAAACGCAGCAGCCGGGCCTGGTCTTATAATAATAATAATCCTGGCATTTGATCTAACGTCTTATCGCATCTTTGAGACGTCTCAAAGCTGTATATTTTGTAGATGAAACCTGGCAGCCAATTGCACACAGCAGCGTCCCACAAACAGTCATGGATTGAGTGACCAGATTATTATTCTTTTATTACTTTTTTTTAAAGGGATTATTATCCCTGGAAAAGTGATCCGCCAATCGACTAACGAGCGGGTTCCTACTTACTGCTGATATCAGAGGCGTGTGTGTGTCTGTGTGTGTGTCTGTGTGTGGGGTCTGTGTGTGTGTAGTAAGGAAACTTGCCCAACTTTTCGCCCTGACCTGACCCGTCGGGAATCGAACCCAGGATCTCTCACTTGCGAGGCGAGTGTTCTAACCACTGAGCTACAGGGTTCCATGGCTTAGCTGAAGGCTCTCCACTGCCCCCCTCCCCCCTACCCTCCCCCCTACCCTCCCCCCTACCCCAGCTCGCCAGGCTCCCCTGGCACCATCCTTCCCACCCCCATCACCAGTCGATGTTGGGCTTCCACATGTGTCATACACCCGGCTAAAAAAGTCACGGATTTACTATAATTGAGTATTATGTACGTGATCACAGCCACCGATTTACGCACAGCAAAGTCCTGCAAACAGTCATAAGGTCAATGATTAATTTTTCTTATCTGGAGGATTGTCGGCCAGGACACAGAGAGAGAGAGAGAGAGAGAGAGAGAGAGAGAGAAACTCTCTTCTCTTTTCCTCCCCAGTCAGCGCTGAACGGGGTACAAATGGGGAGTGAGTGAGGTTTAACGTCTATGTCCAAAAAGAACTCAAAACCACAAATTTCTGACTCGGAGGCGAGAGAGAGAGAGAGGGAGGGAAGGAGCGGCTGAGCTGAGTGGAGACCAGGACAAAAACATTGACAACACAGATGCAAAATTATACCCAAGGACGTTGTGCAATGGAGCTCGGCTACTGTCTCCCCCAGTGAGGGATATGACCAGGGTCTGGGGTAAATTTCCACACAAGGGGATTCCCATTGACAGAGCGAGTGACTAACCTGACAGTCGGGGGGGGTGGGGGGGGAGAGTGGGGGCTGGGTGGGGGGTGGGGGCGCGGGGAACCCTGTCTGTCTTCACTCCACTTCCTCGTTTCCTGTCTTGACTATTATCATAGTAACATGTCTTCCTGTTGTTGTCATAAACCTTCTGGGAAAGTGTCTAACAATAATAGTAATAATAATCCTTGCATTTGATATTGCGCCTTATCGGGTCATCGAGACGAGCGAGAGAGAGAGAGAGAAGTGGGGAAGGTCTCAGGGGGGGAGAGAGAGAGAGAGAGAAGTGGGGAAGGTCTCCGGGGGGGGTGGAAGAGAGAGAGAGAGTGTGAGGTGCTGAGGAGAGCCCCGTGTTAACCCATGCCCCCAGATTCTCTTCCCCGGCTACGTCTTGACAGAGCCAGGAATCTCGGGGTCAGGCAAACACCACACACACACCCATCACAAGTCGGAAAATTATTTGCGGGATAAACAGGAACCAGTACATCAGCCCCTCGCTGTGACCTCCAGATCACAGACCCTGACCCAACAGATCAGACTGTGTCCCAACACAAGGAGTTATGAGTCATGTCAATATCCCACTGTTTCTCTGGGAGTATTTTCCACACATTATCACACACGCTTTCTGCCAGACGACCGGGAAAAACTATTATTTTTTCCGCTCAGAGTCTGACCTTCGCAGAAACCCATTACCATGTTCCTAACCAGTCTGAGAATTTCACGTGTGTCTCCCACCTACGCATTGGAAATTCCGACACGTGGAATGTGCTCTCTCTCTCTCTCTCTCTCTCTCTCGCGCTCTCTCCCTAACCCTAATCCTGATACCTAATTACAGAGAGTATTAGGCGCAGGTTGGCAAGAGCCAATGTGGGGCTCACTCCCCACTGGAGCTCTCTACTCTAACCCCATTCCCTGCTCTCTCTCTCTCTCCCCATCGTGTCTGTCCTGGGGCTTGCTCCCCCACTGGAGCTCTCTACTCTAATCCCTGGCTCACTAGCACTAAACCTTAATCTTTATAAGACTAATTTCTAAACCCCGATCAATTTATTGGGCTGATATGACATGTGTGACCAATCTCTCCGTGAACACAAACTAACGAATTCCATTGCCTGGAGGAATTTCTGCTAAATTCCTTCCTTATTTGTGTGTCCGCCTGGTTCTGTCTCTCGCACTCTCACCGCTGAGTCAGGAGGTTGTGGGTTCGTACCCCCACATTGGGGTGTCTGAGCTCACAGTTCAGGCTGACACTCCAGTGCGGCTCTGGGGGGAGAGAGAGAGAGGGGGAGAGCGCTGGGGGGAGAGAGAGAGGTAGAGAGAGAAAGGCAGAGAGGGATGCATTGTCAGAGACACTTCTTCAGATGAAACGTTAAACCTCACTCACTCCCCGTATGGTGGACATTAAAGTTCTCCTGCAGTGCTGTTAGGAAGGGAGAAGTTTCTCTCTCTCTCTCTCTCTCCCTCTCTCTCTCTCTTGGTATCCTGGCCAACAATCCCACAGGTAAAACCTCTCACTCGCTTCACGGCTGTTTGTGGGGACGTCGCTGGGCGCAAATTGGCTGCTGCGTTCTCCCCAAACACACGGTCACTACACTTTAGAGCAACAACAACAGCTTGAGTTTATATCTCCCCTTCACGCAGGGAAGTGTCTCGGAGCCTAGACGGAGCTCAAAGATCCAGACGTGTGGATGGGGCTCGAACCCACAACCTTCCGAAATCACACACAGTAAACCCGCAGCAAACGATCAGTAAATTCTGCAAAGTGCCTTTGAGATGCCCTCATGATATGAAAAGTAAACGTAAGAATTATAATATTCCATTTATTGCCTGAGGTTATAAACCTCAAGTCCCAATGTGACCATCATTCCATTCCCAGTGAATACATTCCTTGTCTATGATGCTTCCAATGTACAGAACTTTCTGGAACCTGTACATTCCACTGCATATTTAATCAGTCCCTCTGTTCCATGTAACCCAACATCCTTCCTGCTTTATCTTTGGTCAGAAACCCACACGTGGAAACCCGTCACCGTGACCAGCCGGGTGTCTGACACAGACACACGGAAACCCGTCACCGTGACCAGCCGGGTGTCTGACACACATGGAAACCCGTCACTGTGACCGGCCGGGTGTCTGACACACATGGAAACCCGTCACTGTGACCGGCCGGGTGTCTGACACACACGGAAACCCGTCACTGTGACCAGCCGGGTGTCTGACACAGACACACGGAAACCCATCACCGTGACCGGCCGGGTGTCTGACACACACACAGACAGAAACCTAAACATGGAAATCTCCCCATGTCTGGAATAAAATCTTCTCTTTCTCTTTCTCCCTGGAGGGGCACATTCTGCTCATGTAATTCCGGAGAGTATTAGGCACAGGTTGGCGAGAGCCAAGGCTTGGGGGGAGCCCAGAGTGTGCATTGAGGTAATTACTGGAGTCTAACCAGCTAAACCCACACATGGCTTGCCATGACAGCGCTGTCTAGCAAGCTTTCCCGCTGCCTGTCCACATAGGACCTCCCTCCCCGTTAAAGATTTGGTCCGTCGGGTTAACAGGAGCTGAAGGGGAGGTAATGGGGTTAAGGTGAGGGAGGGGATGAGCACACAGCGTGGCTGGGAGAAGCCAGTCATTCTGTCTGAGGCTGAGCTCTGTGCTGGGCTTTCCATGAGTGAGCGTACACACACACACACACACTCAGTGCCCAGCAGAAGTCGTGGCCTTTTAAGGCAATGAGATGCTCTCTGTCCAGTCTCATTGTACAGACTGTCAATAGGGAGACAGTGTGTGCGGAGCCACAGTGAGATGATGGGCCAAGTTCTCTGCCCAATGGCTAAGTCTTTTTTTGGTCAGTCGAGTGTCTAACACATACAGAAACCTACAAGGATGGCTCCTCTGGAATCCTCTCATCCATTTTCAAATGCTTTTCCTGCCCTCACACCTCCTTACTTCTCCAACCTATTCCCCCCCACCCCCCCACTCCACCACCTTTGATGGGCCGGCTCCCGCCTCCTGTTTATCCTTCGCCCCCACCGCTCCACGATCGGCGGCCGTGCCTTCAGCCGCTACCCCCCCCCCACCCGAAGCTCTAGAACACTCCCTCAACCCCTCTCTCCCCCCCTCCCTCCCCACTTTCCTAAAGACCTTCCTTTTTTTGATCGTGCTGACAGTCACCCCCCCCCACTCTCTCTCCCTGGGTCGGGGTCAGTCTCCGCCACTGTCAAGTGCTCCGGGACTCCACCCCCCGCATGAAGGACGCTGTGTATATGCAAGTTGTTGTTGTTAGACCCAGACCATTCCTTTTCGCCATCGGGCGCAACCCCACAGGTGCGAAATGCCAACACGACATAGAGCAGCTCTCTATGTGAGAAAAGCAGGACACGATGTCCTGCAGCTGAGCCTGTGTGGCCCATTTCTCCATCAGACATCCAGATAAGGTTTATGGCACAATGTGTCCTTCAACCCATCCTGACAGTATTTATAGATCGACAGGAAAACAACCCAGAGAGAGAACACAGATAGCAGCACTGTGTGTCTGCCCTCGCCACAAGCTCATACACACACACACGGTTAGTGTCAGGCCTCACAATAACCCTCACAAACTGACAAAGTTCATGGCAGGCGGACACAGCATTCACTCTAAAGTGTATTGATTGTGTAGCTCATCGAAGTCCCCGCAAACAGAGAGCGATTTTATCTGTGGGGATTGTCGTCTGGGAGACTGGGAGAGAAAGAAAAACTCTGTTCTCTTTCCCCCTCCCCGACAGCGCAGCAGGAGATCCTTAACGTCCGCCCCGAACAGGGCTCAGACGGGGAGTGAGTGAGGTTTATTGCTCCAAATGCAACCCAAACCCAACTGGGTCCAGGTCAAAGTGGTGACGTGTCGCCACCTGCTGGCTGAGGCAAGTCACACCATTCATTCCTGTTGGCCATTCTGGGAGTCAGCGCTGAATAAGGTCACACCGTTAAAAACAAAATTCGCTATTTTAATCACATTCCCCGCCTCACCCACTCCCCCCCACCCCACCCCGGTCAGGCTGCGGGGGGCAGGCGGAGCCAGTGGAGGCCAAGAGCTGAGCAGGCAGCCCCCAGGAGCAGGGAGGGGCCCCTCATCCCCCCGCTGGAGGTCACGTCTCGCTTGGCTAAAGTCTCAGGGCTGAAGCGGTCGAGCCAACTCCAGGCTCGCTGGGCAGTGCCATCGCTCAGCTCAGGCCTGAATGTGGGGTGCTTGTGAGCCCATGATTGCTGGGTGGACTTGGCTGATTGCTGGGTGTGCTGGCGCTTGTGCTTGGAGTTGGGCTGGGGGGCAGGTTGGGTGGGCTTGGCTGGTCGCTCCGTGGGCTGGGGTTTGGGGGGAAGTTGTGTGGATGTGGTGTCTGGCGAGTTCAGAGACTGAGCCAAATGCTCGATGATCATCTCCTGTGTCCAGTCCCTGGCGGGCGAAGGGGGCACGAAGGGGATGAAAGGTTTACCCGCGGCCGAGGTGACTCTCCGTATCCAGTCGATGAACTGGGCCACGCTGGTGTGGACCTCAGCCGGCTGGCAACTCTCCTCGACGAGGCTCCTCGTGCCCACCAGCACCCAGCGCTGACTGTGTGTGTCCTGGCAAACCAGTGGCCCCCCTGCTTCTCCCTGTAACACAGAGAATCACAGCGTCCAACACAGTGTGTTCACTTCTCCTGCAACAGAGCAAACCCTCGCTCCCTCCGCTCCACCATCGGCAGCCGCGCTTTCAGCCACTGCACCCCAAAACTCTGTCACTCCGTCCCACTCGCCCCTTCTTTACCCATCTTCAGATCTGCAAACCTTCCTCCTCGACGGTGCCTACAGTCACCTCTCTCCCCGGCTCGGGGTCAGGCTCTGTCACCATGACAGAGCTGTGTACCCGCGAGGCTGATGTTGATGTGACTCACGGTGCAGTTGGGGTTGGGGTTATGAGTGCAGATCATACTGCTGAGTAGCCTCGGCCCCCAGATCTCCGCACACTGTGTCCTGTTGACGTAGTGAGTCCTCAACTTCTGCAGGAACTGGGTATGGCTACCGGGACCTGTGGGCACAGAGCTTGAGGTCACAAATATAATATAATAATAATCCTTGCGATTGGCAGAATTCCACAGCAAAGTGTAGTGACTGATTATGGACGGACACGCTGCTGTGTCCTGCACTGAGGTGCTTGCTCTCTGGCTCACTCTGTGTTGTGTGTGTGTTTATGTCTCTCTCTCTCTCTCACCTTCAGACAGAAGGCTCCAGCCAGACACCCAGCAGTTCTGGATTTCCTGGGGATCGAGGAAGTTGTTGTCGGGGAAGCAAACAGCGGAGACTGAGTTGCTGAACTTAACGGGGATTCTCAGCTGGAGAAGAGCGATGTCCGCCCGGGAAGACAAGGGCTCATAGTCCTCGTGACAGATTATCTTCCCCACCTCGTGGCTGACCTTCTGCCCCTTCAGGTCAACCAACCCGACCTGAACACTCAAATTAGCCGCTGCTCTGAAAGATAAAAATAATAATAATCCTTTAGGTTTGACACAGCGCCTTATCATGTCTTCGAGACGTCTTAAAAGCTCTTCACAGACTACGCTAAAGTCAGTGTGTGTTTCATGGGCAAAACGCGGCAGCCAATTGCGCACAGCAACATCCCACAAACGGTCGTGGATTGCGTCATCACAGTCACACACACACACAGTCTCACACTTTTTAACTCATGCGCACACTCCAGCCTCACACACAGTCATACAGACACACTCCAGTCTCACGCACACACACATACACACACACACACAGTGTTTACCTGTTGCTGACACACCGAGCTCCTGTGACGATCCAGACGTGGCTGATGAGGGAGCCTCCGCACTGATGCTGGCCGCTATGGGTGAGGGAGACCTGCCAGGGGAACTCCCCCAGTCCAGCTCTGTCCCCGGCCTGAGCCAGAGCAGCCTCCGTCACTCGCTCCCCACACTCTGCAAACACAGGGGTCAGCACCGGCCTGTAAACACACACCTCCCACCAACCCCCCCACCCCCACCCTGCACACATACTCACACACCCCACCCCCCCCGCACACAGTCTTTCCTGATCGACCGTGCTTATGGCCACCTCCACCCTCCCTGGGCTCAGAGTCAGGCTCCGCCGCTGTTAAGCGCTCTGAGCCACTGCCCGGCGTGGCGGGCGCTATGTAAGTGCAAGTTGTTGTTGTTATCTCACTCTATCACACACTCTTCGTGTGCTGTGCTCACCGTGGCTGCCCTCGCTGGCCCAGCCCACACTGGCCCAGACGAGGATGGCCAGCAGGCAGGGGGCTGGCATGGCGGGCGGTGGGTGCGAGGCAGGTGCTGGGGTTGTGGAGGGGTGGTGGGGGGTGTCGGTGAGTCGAGGGATCGCCCTCCCCACTCACTGTGACATCATTTTCCCTCTTACACTCCACTGGGAGTCAGGTTACAACAACAACAGTAATAATCCTGGCGTTGGACCCGGCGCCTCATCACGTCTTTGAGACGCCCTCAAAGCGTCTCAGTGGATACGCGGTGAAGTGTAGTGACTGTGTGTGTTTTGTGGGCAATCGCCCGCAAACAGTCGTGGACGGTGTGACCAACTTTATTAGTATAATTATTATTATAATTATAATTAATTAGAGACTTCTCGAAGGCGTGATGATGAGTCACTGGGGCAAATCCCTCTATTTTTGCCCCAGGATTATTATTATTATTATTATTTGAGCTGGTTGCTAGGGGCGGGGCCCAGGCGGCGTCCTCGGTTGCTAGTGGCTGCGGTGAGGCGGGGCCTGATGACGCTTAGAGCGGGTGGAGTCTACGATGACGCTGAGGGCGGAGAGCGATGATGCTGACAGGGGGCGGAATCTATGGTGACGTTAAGATGGGGGTGGGGTTATGGGGACGCTACGGGTCCCGCGCGACGTGGTGACGCCACGACGAGGTGAGGAGGCGGGAGTGCGGTGACGCTATGCGGGGGGGGGGCTGATGACGCTATGAGTCCGCGCCGCGCGGTGACGCTGCTACGAGGGAGGGGGTTGATGACGCAAAGAGCCTGCGCCGCGCGGTGACGCGGTGAGGCAGTGATGGCGCCGGGAACCATGAGGGCGGCCGCTCCGCTCGCGCTGCTGGACGGTTTGTGTCAGTTACTGAGGGACCCGGGGCCCCGCCTCCCCGGTCTCCTCCTCCTGCACCGGCTCAGCCAGTGCCGCCCCCAGGTATAGCCCCGCCCCCCCGGAACCTCCCCCCGACACCGGGCCCAGCGCAGCCCCTCCCCCACATCCACAGGTCCTCACAGCCACACACAACCCCTCCCCCCCACACACACAGCCCCTCTCCCCCCCACAGCCCCTCCCCCCCACACAGCCCCTCCCCCCCCACACAGCCCCTCTCCCCCCACACACAGCCCCTCCCCCACAGCCACAGGTCCTCACAGCCACACACAACCCCTCCCCCCACACACACAGCCCCTCTCCCCCCCACAGCCACACACAGCCCCTCCCCCCACACACACAGCCCCTCTCCCCCCCCACAGCCCCTCCCCCCCCCCACAGCCCACACACAGCCCCTCCCCCCCCACACCACACAACCCCTCCCCCCACACACACAGCCCCCTCCCCCCCCACAGCCACACACAGCCCCTCCCCCCACACACACAGCCCCTCTCCCCCCACAGCCCCTCTCCCCCCCCACAGCCACACACAGCCCCTCCCCCCACACACACAGCCCCTCTCCCCCCCACAGCCACACACAGCCCCTCTCCCCCACACACACACAGCCCCTCTCCCCCCCACAGCCCCTCTCCCCCCCCACAGCCCTCTCCCCCCACACACAGCCCCTCCCCCACACACACACAGCCCCTCTCCCCCCCCACAGCCACACACAGCCCCTCCCCCCCCCACAGGTCCTCACAGCTGCACCCCCCCCCCCCCAGGCATCTCGGTGACGGGTTTCCGTGTGTGTCAGACACGCGGCCGGTCACGGTGACGGGTTTCCGCGCTGTGACACTGACACGGACGAGTTTGTGTGGGAAATGTTTGTTTGATCTCTGCCTCGTTTCTCTCTTGCAGAACCCGTCCGATCTCACGGGTCTGATCGCCATCAGCAATGCCCGACTGAGCTCTGTGAAAACCAGGTGAGAGCGTGAGTGATCCCCCCCCCCCCCCCCCCCCGCTGTCAGGGCATCTCAGTCCAGCACAGGCTCCGGGTCAAACCCCACAATCCCACAGAAAATAATAATAAATTGTGCGCAATCAGCTGCTGCGTTTACGGTATACTTTACAGTGTGTCTTGTGAAGCGCTTTGAGACGTCTCGAAGATGTCTATCAAGTGCAAGAATTATTATTGTTATTATTCTTAAATTGTATTATATTCTGCTTTTATGGCGCACAATGGTTGCTGATCCTTTGCTTCCTCCCCTCTCTTCCATTCTCTCTCTCTTCCCCCCACCCCTCTCCACTCCCCTCTTCCCTCTGCCCTCCCCCTCTCCCGCAGACTGGAGGGAGTGTGTCTCCTGGCCCAGCTGGTCGCTGACAGCCCCACTGAGATCTTCCAGGATCAGTGTATCTCATGGCTACGAGCTGTGCAGCACATCGTCCAGGTACGTGAGGCCACCCCCGCCCGCCCAGGATCCGCGACCCACAGGGAAGATGGCTGCTGTGTGTGTGGGGTGGGGAGGGGGCGGGCTGGCAGGTTGTGTGTAGAGGGTGTGTGTGTGTGTGTGGGGGGTGCAGGTTGGGGTTTGGGGGCTGTATGTTGGGAGCTATGTGTGCGGATTGGGAGCTTTATGTGGGGGGTGGGGGCTGTGTGTGAGGGCTTGATGCTGTGAGGGGGATGGGGGCTGTGTGTGTGTGTGGGGGGGTTAACGCTGTAACTATGTACGTAACAGGCCCAGGACCCATTGCCCACAGTGGAGATGGCGGTCTGGGTGTTGAGGGAGTTGCTCAGATACTCCTCACAGCTGCCGGAGCTGGGCCGTGAGGTGGCCATGAACCACATCCCCAGCCTTGTGTCCTCCCTGCTCAGCCTGAAACCTGAGGTCAGTCACTACACCTCCAACACAATCTGTCTGACTCTCTCTCTCTCTCTCTCTATCTCTCTCTAACTGTGTCTCTCTCACTGAAACCAGTAGTCAGTCACTAAACCTCCATCACCTCCCTCTCTCTTACCCTCTCTCTCTGTCTCTCACTCTCTCAATCTATTGTGCTATGTTGTTCTATGTCTCTCTCCCTCTCTCGGCTCTCTCACTCTCTCTCTCTCCCTCACACATTCTCTCTCCCTCTCTCTCACACTCTCTCTCTCCCTCTGTCTCACACTCTGGCTCTGTCTCTCTCACGCTCTCTCTCTCTCCCCGCTCAGTACCAGTTGGCTGCTATGGAGGGGATGAAGGCGTGTATGACCCATTACTCACGAGCGTGTGGATCATTGAGGGTAAGGGAACTGCCGTAAACACTCCACAGTCTCTCTCTCTCTCATGTGTCTCTCTATCTGGGTTTGATTTCCCAGATCAGAGCGAAACCTCAGGCACACAGACACACACACACGAGCCTCTGTTTCCCAGCAGGAACTAGAAACCCACCTGTTAGTCGATTGACGGATCAATTTTCTGGGGGTAATAATTCCTTCAAAAAAAATAAGAATTTTTTCTTATCACTCAATCTATGACTGTTTGTGGGGACGTCGCTGTTCGCAATTGGCTGCCGCGTTTTGCCCACAAAATATACAGTCACTACACTTTATAGTACATTCTGTGAAGCTCTTCAAAGGCGTGATAAGGTGCTGTGTCAAAGGCAAGGATTATTATTATTGTTGTTATCTTCTCTCCTGCGTATATGTGTGTTTCTGTCTGTCTCCTCTCGGTGTATGTCAGTGTATGTGTGTTGGTGGGAGGTGGGAGTTGCTAACTGTTCTGTGTGTCAGTGATTGTGTACATTGTGCTCGCAGGGGAAGTTGGCAGCTTATTTCCTGTCTAAGATGGACACCAGCAGCCCCCAGGTCCAAGAGGTAATGTCGGCGCTGGGGGAGACGCAGTGGGAGTGTGTGTGCGCGCGGGCTCTGTATGGTGTGTGTATGGTGGGGGGCTGTGTGTGGTGTGTGTATGTGGTGGGGGGCTGTGGATGGTGTATGTGTGCATGGTGGGGGTTTGTGTGGGTGGTGGGGGGGATCGGCGTGTATGGGAGGGGGGTTGTACTTGTGATAGTGACTGTCTCTCCCCTTGTTATATAGTTGGCTTGTCACTGTTATGCTCTGCTCCCTGGACTGGGGACCGGCTTTGCTCAGGGCATGAAATACTCTGAGTCCTGGAGCCAGCAGCTTCACTGCCTCCTCGCCAGCCTGCATCGGCTCACAGAGGAGATCTACCAGGGCTCGGAAACAGGTGAGGCTTCCTGGGGGGAGAGAGATTCATTGGTAACAGTCCAGGCTGAGGCTCCAGCTGGGGGACGTGTGTTGTATTATATTGTGGAGATTGTTTAACCTGAGGCTGTTTCGTTCTCACACACACACAGAACCCTCTCGCTATGAAGGACCTGGGGTTGACCTGCCGCTGCCTGCCCTGAACGACACTGACCCGTATCACGTCCTACACCTCAGTCAACGCTTCACAGCCCTGAGCAAATGCCTGGCCCAGCTCCTCAGGTACCAGCTGCCCGTCACTGCCCGTCACTGTCTGTCTGTCTCTCTCTCTCTCTCTCTCACACGCTCCCGCTATCTCACTCAGGAAGGATTTCTCAGTGGCTGTGACAATCCCAGTTCAGGACGTCCTCGGGCTGGTCTGTCGTGTCCTCAACATCTCCAGCAAAAACATGGTGAGGCCCTCGGTGTCTAGTCCTCTCTCTCACACACACACACTCTCTCTCTCTCTTTCCCACTCTCTCACACTCTCTCTCTGCGACAGAACTGTTTCTCTCTCTCTCTCTCGCTCTTACACACTCTCTTTCTCTCTCTCTCACACAGAGCTGTCTGGGTGAAGGAGCTGTGAAGGTGCTCGTGTTACCATCTCTGCACACGGACGCTCTCGACATTCTCTCTGCTCTCATCACCACGTAAGTGTGGGGGGTGCTATGTGTGTTTTTGGGGGGCGGGGGGGCTGTCTGTGTGTGTGGGGGGTGTGCTGTGTGTGTGTTTTGGGGGGCGGGGGGGCTGTCTGTGTGTTTTTGGGGGCGCGGGGCTGTCTGTGTGTGTGGGGGAGTGGGTATGTAACACTGACCCTCTGTCTCTTTCACTAGTTGTGGTAAACGGTTGCTAAGGTTTGCGGACGTGATTTGCCGACTTTTTCCCCAAGTGCTGACGGCCTGGGCCACACCCCGGGGCTCAACCCCCCCCGGCCAAGAGAGAGGTCACAGGTCAGTGTGGGGGGACGAGAGGTCACAGGCCAGTGTGGGGGGAGGGGAGGGGCTGTGGGGAGGGGAGGGCGGGTGTAGGGTGTAAGTGAGGCACTAACACACACTGTGGTTCCAGTGGGGTCCGGGTGACAGTGTACACGGTGATGGAGACTTGGCTGAAAGTTGCTGGAGTGGCCTCGGGGGTCCTGCAGGGGGCGGCACATCATCCCGACATCCTCCTCTCTCATTTACTGTCAGACGTCACCCCCCCCTCACACACATTGCAGGTAAGCCTGGACACACACACGCACACCCTCACACACACTCACACGCACATCCTCACACACACGCACACCCTCACACACACTCACACGCACATCCTCTCACACACACGCACACCCTAACACACACCCACTCACACACCCTCCCACACACACGCACACCCTCACACACACTCACACGCACATCCTCTCACACACACGCACACCCTCACACACACCCTCACACACACACACACCCTCCCACACACACACACACACACCCTCCCACACACACGCACACCCTCACACACACGCACACCCTCACATACACCCTCACACACACACACGCACACCCTCACACACACTCACACGCACATCCTCTCACACACACGCACACCCTAACACACATGCACACCCTCACACACACCCTCACACACACACACACCCTCACACACACACACACACACACCCTCCCACACACACGCACACCCTCACACACACACGCACACCCTCACACACACACGCACACCCTCACACACACCCTCACACACATCCACCCTCACACACACTCCAGGTAAGCCTCCCCCTCACACACACCCACACACACCCTCCTTGTCCCTCATACACACCCCCTCCCTCTGTGTCTGTGTGTGTCTCTCCCTCTTCCCACACTGACAGTCTCTCCGTGCCCAGATACAGGTTCTGTGTGAGTTTATGTCTGTGTGTGTGTCTTGTCTGTCTATGTGTGTGTGTCTGTTTGTGTCCTCTCCCCACACTGACAGCCTCTCTCTGTGACTCCCCAGGTGAGAGCTAAGCCTGCGGCTGAGGTGCAGACCGGCAGCTACGGGAAACCTTACGGGAAGCGGGCAAGGCTGGGGGAGGTGACAGACACCTCGCCAGTGAGAGGCCATCACAAACAGGACCTGACCGCGAACAGTGACGTGTGTCTGGCCGCCCTGAGAGGTACAGCCCCAGCCCCCCCCCCCCCACCACAACCACCACCACAACAACATAGGGACAGCAGAAAGCCATCAGCCCTGTTTGTTTCTGTTTCTGAATTCCCCCACCAGAACAACAACACATTACATTTACACACGTCAGAAGGACGTCCCAGGGCCCTGGACCCGAGCTGGGGGTTAGGATCAGGAGGGGTGGAGGGCAGGGAGGGGGGGTGGGGGGGTAGAATGGCCACCTTCAGTTCTGAGAGTAGTTGGTGTGAGGGGGGCATGAGGGCAGTTGATGGGGGTGGGGGGGTGACCAGGGTTGTGTGGGACAGAGTAACCCAGGTTTGCCCACTCACTCTCTCTCTCTCTCTCACTCTCTCTCACACTCCCTCTCTCTCTTTCACACTCTCTGTCTCCCCAGTTCTCAGTCGTGCAGTGTTGGCCTGTGGCAGTTTGTTGAAAGAGGAAACTCACAAGGTCAGTGTCGCCATCTTAACCCCCTCCTCCCCGGGGCGGGGAGGGTGGGGGGGAGATTCCTTGTATCTCGGGTTTGGTTAAAACTCGTCCGTATCCGCAGCATCGAAGTGGTTGACCGTGTTCCAGTTCACCAAGACATCACTTGCTGTTTGCTGTGCGGAGCAGGAAGTGATGTCGGCAGTGACCGGGAAGTTGGACATGTTAATTTTTTTAAAAAAAGTGTCTGAAGTAATAATAATTTGGGTCGCTGGGGGCACCCACGTCTGTGTGTGGGACATCACTGTGCGCAGTTGGCCTCACACCCGGCGTGAAGGGCGCGATATAAATGCAAGTTGTTGTTGTTGAGACGTGGCTGTTTGTGTGGCAGAAGCTGCAGGAGATGGTGCTGTCGCTGTTGATGGGGTTGGGGCGCAGGTCGGGGGAGCCCAGCCCCTACCTCAGGGCTCAGTGTCGCCTCGAACTACACCGTCTCCTCCTCTTCCTGCTCCTCGTTCCCAACCCTCACCGTCCACCTCCTCTCCACTGTGCCATCAACACCTTCAGCCTCGGACAACAGGACAGTAGCACTGAGGTGAGACACACACATGCACACAATTACACGCACACACACACACCCTTACACACACACACACCCTTACACACACACATAGAGTTCTGTCACTGTGATTGCTGTGTGTGTGTGTGTAGGTGTGTGTTTGGGAGTGTGCGGGAGTCACTGTGATTGCTCTGTGTCTCCTCAGGTGTCTGCGTTCTGTTGGGAGGCGCTGGTCACATGTAACGCCCTGATCCACCCTCGCGTGGCTTCTCTACAGTCACCCCTGAACCTCCCCCTAAAGCTCCCGACAGACTCACACCCGGCCCCCGCCCCCCCCAGCAAACCCCACCCTGAGCTGCCAGGCCCCGCCCGCTTCACCTTGGCCCTGGGGGCGGGGCCTGGCCAGGAGGAGGAGGAGCTGGAGGCGGAGCCTGTGGCTGGGGGGCTGGAGGAGGAGGAGGGGCTGTTTGGGGATGGGGGGCACAGGCCTGTGTTTGTTCGTTACGATAAGGAGGAGGCGTCTGACGTGGAGATCTCGCTGGACAGTGACTCCGACGACAGCATCTTAATCGTCCCGGACGGCACCCTCCCCGAGCCCCCACCGTCCCCGCCTCTCCCCCCCGCCCCAGCCTCCACCCGCCAGGACATCCAGCCCCCGCTAGCCCCCTCCCCCAGCCCAGCCCCCGCCCACAGCCCTGCCCCAGCCCCCGCCACCCAGACACAACCCCCACCCCCACCTCCCCCCGCCCAGCTCCCACCCCCTCCCCTTCCCCCAGGCCCCGAGGAGACAACGGGGCCCGAGAGCCAGGAGCCGGCGGAGGAGCTGACAGTCATCAACATCAACAGCAGCGAAGATGACGAAGAGGAGGAAGGCTTCGGGGAGGAGGACGAGGAGGAAGGTACGATTACCATCGTTAAGGTTCTGAAGAGACTGAGACACTGTTGTCCTATAGCTCGGGTTAGACCCCTCGCCTCACAATAATAATAATAATCCTTGCATTTGATATAGCGCTTTTCACGTCGGGAGGACGTCCCAAAGCGCTTCACAGAACACACTGTAAAGTGAATTGACTGTATATTTGTGGGCGAACGTGGCAGCCAATTGCGCAGAGCAATGTCCCACAAACAGTCGTAGAATTAAAATGACCAATTTATTATTGTTTTTGGTTTTGGAGGGATTATTATTAGGCTCTGTGTGGAGTAAGGAAACTTGCCCAAGGTTTCGCCCTCTGCCTGGAATTGAACTCGGGTCTCTCACTTGCAAAGCGAGTGCTCTAACCACTGAGCTACAGGACTCCAGTCCCTGTAGCTCGGGGGTTAAACCCCTCACCTCGCAGAGGACCTGGGTTTGGTGCCTGGGCGGGTTAGGACAGTTTGGGGTGAAACCTTAGGCAAGTTTCCCTCCACACACACACAGACACACACACAGACCCGCACACACACACCTGTGTCCCCGGTAGTCAGTAGGAACCCACTTGTCAGTCGATTGGGGGATCACTTTCCGGGGGTAATAATCCCTTCAAAATAATAATAGTAATTTGGTCACTTCAACCCGCGGCTGTTTGTGGGGACGTCGCTGGGAGCGATCGGCTGCCACGTTTCGCCCACAACACACGCGCAGTCACTACAGTCAATAAACTATAATGGGTCCTGTAAAGCAATTTGAGACGACGTGATAAGGTGATGTATCAAATGCAAAGATTATTATAATATCTGTGGATACAGTATACTGACACACACAGACACAGAGAGAGAGAGACACACAGACACAGAGAGAGAGAGACACTCAGATACAGACACAGAGAGAGAGACACGGACACAGAGTAAAGTTTGAGGCACAATATGTCAAGTGATGGTCAGACTGGTGGACAGATCTTTGGCTGAGCTGATGGCAAAGGACTGTTGTTCTGAAGGTTATTACGAGGAGTTTGAGGACGAGGAGTTTGAGGAGGAGATGGAGGAGGAAGAGGAGGAGGAGGAAGAGGACGAGGAGATGGAGTACAAGGACCTCGATGATGACGATGAAGATGATGAAGATGAAGAGCTGTACGAGCACGAGACGGACGGAGTTTCCGAGGAGGAGGAGTCTGGTCTTTCAGGGGGCGACGCTGGGCCTGAGGGTGGGTCCAAACTCCATGCCCTGCAGGAGGCCAGCCCCCAGGGGGAGGGGCTGGGCAGGCGGGGGGAGGGGGACACTGAAGCTCCGCCCTCTAGTGATGCAGAGAAACACTCCGAACCAGGGGCGGAGCCTGTGGACCCTGCGTCGTGGGGAGAGGAGGCCGGGGCCAGGCCCGAGGAGAAGGGGGCTGCCCCACCCATAGAGGCCCCGCCCCAGCCAGAGACCACGCCTCCGAGCGAGGCGGAGCCTGAGAGAGCGAGAGAGGACGCCACCATGGCGACCGACGAGGAGACCGTCCCACTACCCCTGGAGGCGGGGCCTGGCCTTGAGAGGGAGGAGCCAAGTGAGGGCATGGCTGAGGTAAGCCCACCCCACCTCCCCCCCCCCCCCATGTGGACAGTCTTAGTTTCTCCCCATTTGGTAAATACTGTGTTTTATTGTTGACCTCACACTTCCCCGCGTTGAACTCCAGCTGCCACCGTTCTGCCCGCCCGCCCGACACTGTGCTCACATCACCGTCTACTGTGTCTCCAAACTTTGTCATTAGTAAATTCACATCCAAAACTCCTTCATCCAAGTCGTTTATATATGTGTTTTTGTATTTATTTGGTGAAACCTGTGGTCCCAGTGCAGAGCCCGGGGGACCCCCCCCACCCCCACACTCGACACGGGGGGTGGAGGGGGGGAGTGGGGAGAAGGGAGTTTCTCTCTCAAGAGTCCTGGCCGACAATCCCCCGGATAAAATCACTTGCTCCCTTCAAGGCTCATTTGTGGCGACGTCATGTGTAAACCAACAACAGCTTGTGGCCCCCCTACCCCCCACCCCGGCCCCATACAGGGGAGCGTCCCAGAGCGCTTGACGAGTTGATGACCCCTTCTCAATCCCCCCCCACCCCCCCAACGCTGATGCTCTCATCTCTGTTCCAGGCCGGGGAGGACCAGACGGCTGCCATGTTGGCTGACTTTGTGGACTGTCCACCAGACGAGGAGGAAACCAAGACAACAGCCGAGGGCAGCACCAGCTAGTGTCACGGGGAGGGGAACTAGTGTAACGGGGGGGTGGGGGGGGGTTGCAGGGGGACTAGTGTAACGGGGTGGGGGGGTGCGCGAAGGGTGGATAGGGACTAGTGTAACGCAACGAGGTGGGGGCCTCGTGTGACAGGGTCGGAGGGAGCTGGGGCTTAATGGGGGGGTGGGGCTGGAACCGTGAGGAACGAGCAGTTTTTCTGAGAATAAGTGCTTAAGAAAATAAAGTTTTTGTTCCCTCAGGACTTGGAAGCTTCGTGTGGGGGGGGGGGGCGGGTGTGGGGGGAGATGGTGAGAGTGTGGGGGGGGGGGGGGAGTTAGGGAGGAGGGGGGGAGAGTGTGAGGGGGTGGGGGGGGGGAGGGTGAACAGGGAACTTTTGAGATACTATTTTTTGTTTTTTTTAAATAAAACCCAGTGAGATTATTCAGTGAGTGGAGCCGAGTTGATGGAGTGAGTGAATTGAGTAATAAACATAGTGACTGTGAGATCTGCCCTCGTGTTGTGTTATCTCTTTATTTGTGGATCTTTCCTTGTGAAAAGGCGCATCACAAATGGCTCGACACAGACAGAGAAATCAGTGTTATTTATTCCCGTTATAAACCAGTTTCTTGTTTAACTGCGTTATTAACTGTAATATTCACAGCTGCTCAATGTTATTGTAATAATTGTGATTTGCTCACTGGCCATCTCCCCCCCCCCACAACGCCACGGCTCGTCCCACTCTCTGTCTCTCGATCGGTATCTGTGACACGTGTGAAGAGAAAATACAAACACAGGTTTTTTTTTAAAATTTTGTTTTATATTAAAAACACAAATAAATTCACTGAGTGACCGGAACCACATTACAGAAACCCAGAGCTATTCACCGCAACACTGAGCACAGAGGGAACTAATTCCCCTAACTCAGGGGGGAGCGAGGGGGGTGGTGGCTAGGCTAGGGGACAGGAGTGGGGGCGGGGTGGGGGGAGCAGGGTGGGGGGGATAGTAGGGGAATGTCCGATGTGTTCATGATGAGACTGGAATCGAGGCTCAGACTGTCTGAAACAGATACAACAACAACAGGGATTAGTGACTGGAACATCATCATCTCCTTGTCCACACTCTCCATCTCACACCCCCCCCCACCACCTCCCTCAACACTGTGCGTCCGTCCACACTCCCAGGTCAGGGTTAGAGACACAGTGAAGTTCCCTCTACACACAAATCCAGACAGACACAGACACTGACCCTGGTCGAAGTTGAGTTTCTTTGCTGGCGATGCCTCCCCCAGACCCTCGATGTCCACGAGGTCACTGTTCACATCCGAGTCGTTGAGGGCACTGAGCGTCACATCTGGGGGCGGACACAGTGAGCGGTGTGAGCAGCGCTGACAGGGCAGGGACCAGGAACAGGAGCCCCGGGTGATTACAGGCCCCTCACCCCCCACCATTCATCGTTCTTAAGATTCTCCAAACCAAACAGAATTCCACACTCCTACTTTACTAACGGTGGAAATCCCAGAGATAAGATTGTTGGAATGGAACTCTCTCTCTCCCAGTTCAGCTCCGAGGAGACTCCACTTAACACACCTCCCCCACCCTCCGATAGTCACGAGAAAGAGAGAGCAAGGGATAGAGAGGGCTCATACACACACACGCAGACAGAGAGCAAGAGAGAGAAAGGAGACAGAGAGAGAGTAGGTACCTGATGGCTTTTGTTTCTTGTGGGCTGAGGTGTCAGGGAGGGGGGTGCTGGCTGGGGCGGGAGCTGGGCTGGGGGTGGGGGTGGCCGTCACGGACGCTGGTGACTGCGTTTTCTTCTGCGATTTCTTGGGGGACTCAGAAGGGATAGGAACCCCCCCATCTTCATAAACCTTTCGTTTCACTGTGGTCTTTATCTGTGCCCTAGAGAGAGCCAGAGAGAGAGAGTCAGGCTGGTGCACAATCACAACTTGTTTTGTCCACAAAACACAAGTCACTACACTTTACAGTACATTCTGTGAAGCACTTTGAGATGTGATAAGGCGCTGTGTGAAATGTAAGGATTATTTATTTACGTTGTGAATTGTTACTGCAAGAAGGTGAAGGAACGGGAACGACATGAGGAAAAGGGCCTGACCTGCGGACCCCTCCCCTGGCCCCACCCTTCCTGTCAGGCTCTGCCCCCCACCATCCCACTAGCCCCGCCCTGACTCCACCCCGGCTTACACTGTGCGATCTTTGATGACGGTGCTGATGTTGTTTAAATCTTCCCCAAAACGCTTAACTGCTGAGCGCAGCATCTCAATCTCCGTGTCCGTCCACTTGGCTCTGGCGGCGAGAGAGAGAGAGAGAGAGAGAATGTGGGCGAGGGAGAGAGAGAGTGTGGACAACGGAGAGAGTGTGGGCGACGGAGAGAGAGTGTGGGAGAGGGAGAGAGAGTGTGGGAGAGGGGGAGAGAGTGTGAGCGAGGGAGGGAGAGAGTGTGGCGAGAGAGTATGCGCGAGGGAGAGAAACAACATGGTGGAGAGAAGGGGAACCGAGGGAGAGAAAGAGCGTGGGATCGAGGGGGAGAGACAGCGGAGTGGGCTATGACCCCAACAGGACTGCGCTGACAGGCAGCGGCCACGATGTGTTGCTGTCTAATAACAATAATAATAATCCTGGCGTGTGATCCGATGCCTTATCACGTCTTCAAGGCGTCTCAAAGCGCTTTACAAGAAACACTGCAACATGTAGTGACTGTGTCACGTGGCAGCAACGTCCCCACAAACCACCATGACAGTTGAGCTGAGCTCCGTACAAAAGATGGATCGGGATCCGGCGGGAATCGAACCGGGAACCTTCTCCTCAGCGGCCAAAAGCCCCGGCCACAGGCTCCACAGTGAGGCACGTCGCAGAAACAGGTCTCCCAGTCCATCAGTCCGTGTCAGTGTGAGGGAGAGAAGAGAACGCGAGGGAGAAAGAGCGAGCGAGAGAGCGAGAGGGAGAGAGAGGGAAAGAACAAGAGAGAGAGACAGCGAGTGTGAGAGTGAGGGGAGGCTGAGCCGTTCAATGATAGCCCCTGGGTGTGGGCTGGTGACGGGCGGGCGGCCGGGCGGGGGGCACTTACCCAGCTGGTGAGGAGTCGGCCACGGGGTGAAGCTGCATGGTCAGCTCCCCCAACTTAGTGAAGGCAGCTCCAGCAGCTGAGAAGATCTCTCCCACCTGTGGACACGACACAAGCACAGAGTTCATTGATGACCGACTGCAAAAGCTGTTTTACAATTATTTACATTCAAACGCTCCGGGGCACTCCCCAGCGTGAGGGACGCTACAGTATACACTATACACTGTAGAGTATACACTACACTGTACAGTATTCACTATACTATATACTATAGACTATACTATATACTATAGACTACAGACTATACACTATATCAACAACAAGATTCCATTTATAGAGCGCCTTTCACGTCGGGAGGACGTCCTAAGGTGCTGGACAGTTGGGTCGGGACCCGAGCATTGGGGGGAAATGGTCAGGGGGAGGGAAGGGAGGGAGCGAGGAGAGGTTAGAGAGTCGAGAGCGGAGCTGAAGGCACGGTCGAAGAGAAAGGTCTTGAGACCGGCCTTGAAGGAGGAAAGGGAGGAATCATAGAATCATAGAATTGTACAGCACAAAAAGAGGCCATTCGGCCCATCGAGTCTGTGCCGCTCTCTGAATGGAGCAAATAACATCAGTCCCACTCCCGGCCCTTTCCCCATAACCTGCAAACCCGTCCTCCGCAAATACCCGTCCACCGCAGTTTTAAAAGTAGTTATGGAATCGGCCTCGACCGCCCTTTCAGGCAATGTTCCAGATTCCAACAACTCGCTGCGTGAAAACATGTCTTCTCCCCTCCACTCGGCTTCTTTTAGAGACTATTTTGAATCTGTGACCTCGAGTCACCGACACTCCCACCAGTGGGAACAGTTTGTCCCTTTCTATCCCATCAAATCCCCTCATGATTTTGAAGACCTCTATTAGGTCCTCGTAACCTTCTCTGCTCCAATGAGAATATTCCCGGCCTCTCCAGCCTTTCCTCACCATCACGGTCCCTCATTCCTGGTACCATCCTCGTAAATCTCCTCTGTACCCTTTCCAATGCCTTAACATCCTTCCTATAGTGTGGGGCCCCGAACTGGGGCAGTATTCTAACTGAGGCCTAACCAGTGTTTATATCGGTTAATCATCACCTCCTGACTCTTGTACTCTATGCCCCTATTTATAAAGCCCAGTATCCCATATGCCCTTTTTGCCTGTCCCTCCACCTTCAAGGATTCAGTTACCTGCCCCCCAGGTCGCTCTGTTGTTTTACCCCCTTAAGATTGTATTACCAGCCATTATTGCCTCCGCTCATTCTTTCTACCAAAATGCATTACTTCGCATTTCTCTACATTGAAACTCATCTGCCATGTGTCGCCCATTTTACATTCTGTCTCTGTCTTCCTGCAGTCGGCTGCTATCCTTCTCACTGTTTACCCCCTCCCTAACTTTGTGTCGTCCCCAAACTTGGAGATGGTATTTGCTATACCCAAGTCCAGATCATTTATGTATATTAAGAAGAGCATTGGTCCTAATACCGATCCCTGGGGACACCACTGTACACTTCCCTCCAGTCAGAAAAGCAGCCGTTCACCACAACTCTCTGCTTTCTGTCTCCCAGTGAGTTCTGGATCCGCTGCCACTGTCCCTTTTATACCGTGAGCTTCTATCTTTCTCACAAGTCTTTCATGTGGCACTTTGTCAAATGCCTTTTGAAAGTCCATATAAACTACATCAACTGTACTATCTTTATCCCCTCTCTGTTACCTCATCAAAAAATTCTATTTCGATTATATACTATAGACTACAAACTATACACTATATACTATACACTATAGACTATACCCTATATACTATACACCATAGACTATGTAAGTTTCACTTCTTAAGGACGTCTCTAGTGTTTCACACGATTCACTGCCAAGTGTAGTGACTGTGTGTTTTGCAGACAAATGTGACAACGCCCTCCAAGTCCTCCCGATGACAAAGATGAGGGAAAGAGTGTATTGTTTGATTGCCATTGATATCACTGTCGGCCTCTGATTCCCGCTGCTTGTCCAGCTCGGGCCACCCTCCCCGTTAGTCAGTCAGTTAGTTAGTTAGTTGGGGCTTTGGCCTCAGGGTTAACAGGAGCTGAGGGGGAGGATTCCCTACCCCCAGTGACCGGTCTCCATCCACGGCTGTTTGTGGGGACGTCGCCGGGCGCGATCGGCTGCTGCGTTTCGCCCACAAAACACAGTCACTACATTTTACAGTGTGTCCTGTGAAGCTCTTTGAGACGCCGCGATGCCGTGATCAGGCGCCGGGTTGGATGTAAGGATTATTATTATTATTACCTTGGTCGAGGCTGACGTCATCCTGAGGGTCTGTTGTTTATCTGGAGCCCCACATTAACTTGAGCGATGGCGGAGGCGGAGGAGGTGGAGGAGGGCTGGGGGTGGGGGTGTGAGGGGGCTGCGGTGGGGGTGGGGGTGTGAGGGGGCTGCGGTGGGGGTGGGGGTGTGAGGGGGCTGCGGTGGGGGTGGGGGTTGGTCCTGGAGATGCTGATGATTGGACTCTGAATCAGTTGATGTAAATGATTGTGTTTAAACTGCTCTCTCTGTGTCTCTCTCTCTGTCTCTGTGTCTGTCTCTCTGTGACTCTCTCTCTGTGACTCTCTGTGTCTCTCTGTCTCTCTCTCTCTCTGTGTCTCTCTGTCTCTCTCTCTGTGTCTCTGTGTCTCTCTCTCTCTGTGACTCTCTCTCTCTGTGTCTCTCTCTCTCTGTGACTCTCTCTGTGTCTCTCTCTCTCTGTGTCTCTGTGACTCTCTCTCTCTGTGTCTCTCTCTCTCTGTGTCTCTGTGACTCTCTCTCTGTGTCTCTGTGACTCTCTCTGTGTCTCTCTCTCTCTCTGACTCTCTGTCTCTCTGTGTCTCTCTCTCTCTGTGACTCTCTCTCTGTGTCTCTGTGACTCTCTCTCTCTCTGTGTCTCTGTGACTCTCTCTCTGTGTCTCTGTGTCTCTCTCTCTCTGTGTCTCTGTGACTCTCTCTCTGTGTCTCTGTGACTCTCTCTCTCTCTGTGTCTCTGTGACTCTCTGTGTCTCTCTCTCTCTCTCTGTGTCTCTGTGACTCTCTCTCTGTGTCTCTCTCCCGCCTCAGCCTCTCAGCTGCCGCCGGAAGTCCCGCCCCTCCCCTCCCCCATTGGCTGTCCGCTTGTCACTCAGCTTCTCCCCCGCGCTGATTGGCAACCTCATATCCCCGCCCCCTCCATGGCGCTCTGACCAATCACAGGGCAGCGAGAGGACGGAGCTGCTAATTGGTCATCGCACTATCAATCACAGGAGGTCCGAGATTGCGTCACGGCGCCGCGTAGTGGCCACCAACAGCAACTACACCACAGTGTGTCACAGCGCCGCGCAGTGGCGAACATCAGCATCAACAACTACACACATATCAATACAATAATCGTTATTAATCCTTGTGTTGCTGTAAAGTGTAGTGACTGTTTTTTGGGCGGAACGCTGCAGCCAATTGCTCTCAGCGACATCCCACAATAACAGTCGTGGATTGAGTGACCACATTATTATTATAATTTCTTTTGAGGGGATTGATTCGCCTGGAAAAGCGATCCGCCAATCGACTGACAAGCGGGTTCTTACTTCCTGCTGATATATAGAGGTGTGTGTGTCTCTGTGTGTGTGTGGGGGGTAAGGAAACTTGCCTAAGGTTTCGCCCCGACCTGACCCACCTGGGAATCGAACCCAGGTCTCTCGCCTGCGAGACGAGGGGCTCTCACCACTGAGCTACAGGACTCCAACAAACACCAAATCCAGAAATTGTTTAAATTCCATCCATTTACTCCAAGGCTCCGGCTCCAAAATACAATATTGTTCAGAACTGATTACAGATTTCTCTAAACATCAAGAAATGAGAAAACACATAAAATGTTTATCACATCACAGACAGAGATTAGGAGAGTGGTTGTGGGGTGTGGGGGGAAAGAGGGGAGGGGGAACGAGTCCTGTTTGATTGGGGGGGGGGTGTGGGATGTGCAAAGGAGCTGGAACTTTGGGGAAACTAACCACCTCTTCCTTGTTTTATTGTTCCCTTCTCCTCCTTCCCGCCCTCTCTCTCTCTCTCCATCTTTATTCCCTCTCCATAAGTTTTGGTGGTTGGGGAGGGAGGGAGAAGGACGGAATGTGATAGAGAGAATGAAAAACCGGAGAATCCAGAGAAGGAGTGAATCTCTCCTGTGGGGAGTGGGAAGTGGCGGAGCTGATCCCACGCAGCGAAGCTCCACATTCCTCACATTCTTCACCTTATGCACCTGGTGCTACGGGGAAAAGTGTTCCCTCCCGCACTTTCCTTCCTGTGCAACAGGGAAAGGACGACCCCCCCCATCCCCACATCCTCCCATTGTGATGGGAAAAGGGGTTCCCCCCCCCTACTAACCCTCATCCAACACACTCTCCATTTCCTGGGGTGACGGGGAAATTAGCCGCGATGATGGGGCTTCTTATTTTGCCCCGATTTCACTGCAGCACAAATCACACAGAATAAACTTTTTTTACAACATTAAATATCTCCCCATCATCCAAACTGGTAACATTTACAACATAGAAGAAAATGGCGGAGAGAGGAGGGGAAGAGAGAGAGGAGGGGGGGGGGGTGCGGAGGGTCACAGCCAGGGGAGAGGGGGAAAGAGCGAGGGGGGGAAAGAGAGAGAGAGGGGGGAGGGCGGTAATAATTAAAGCGATGGTGGGGTTATAGCGATGGTCACAGACTCTCTGCTCAGCGCACCATGTATTCTCTCCTCTTGTTGAGCCGGACCTGACAGAAGGAGAATCCTCCGAGCACGAAGTACATCCCGGCCGCGATGAAGCAGTTATAGCTGACCTGCTCGTACAACTTATAAATCCTCTGTGGGCCGGTCTTACTGCGGGGAGACAGAGAGAGAGAGAGAGAGAGAGAGAGGTTGTTAGTCAACAACAACAACAACAACCACCACCTGCATTTACACTTGAGAGTGGCGGAGCAGGACTCCGATCGGGGGGAGGGGGAGGTGACTGTAGACACGGTCGAAGAGGAAAATCTTCAGGCACGACCGGAAGATGGCGCAGGAAGGGGCGAGGCAGAGGGGCAGAGGGAGAGAGTGACAGGGCGCCCATCAGCCACTTGCTCCCTCCGCACCCCATAGCCAGGCTCCCCCACCCCCTCGTCCTCGCTGATTAAAACCCGCCCTCCACCCTCTCCCTCACTCTCTCTCTCTCTCACCTGTCTTCAAAATCAGCCTCAGTAAAAGGCACATCCTCGATCAGCACAGCCGAGTGGACATTGAAGAAGATCCCGAGGAGAACCTGTCACAGGAGAGAGGGAGAGAGAGAGACAGGCGTGACCACAACACGGGAAGAACACACATCAACAGGCGGAGGGACAAGCGTTGGCCGCAGAGGAACAGGAGGAGGCCATTCAGCCCCTCGAGCTTCTTCCGCCATTCTATTAGACCATGGCAGATCCGTGTAATAATAATAATAATAATAATCGCGGCATCCGACCCGGCGCCTGATCACGTCCTCGAGACGTCTCAAAGCGCTTCGCAGGACACACTGCCGAGTGTAGTGACTGTGTGTTTGCGGGCGAAACGCGGCAGCCGATCGCGCACAGCGACGTCCGCACAAACAGCCGCGGATTAGAACCAAACTGTCATTGTTTTGGAAGGGATTATTACCCCCGAAAAGTGATTCCCCAATCGCCCGACAACCGGGTTCCCACTGACCGCCGGGGAACAGGTGTGTGTGTGTCCCCCCTCCCCCCCTCCTCTACACCCCCTCCTCCCCCCCTCCTCTACACCCTCTCCCCTCCCCCTCTACACTCATTCCCCCTCCTCCCTCCCCCCTCCTCTCCCCCGCAGTTACTTTCACATCCTCAGCTCATGTCAATTTCCTGTTCATTTCCCGTGGGGGGGCTATGGGGGGTGGGGGGGGTGTGGGGGGTGGGGGGGGTATGGGGGCTGTGGGGGCTATGGGGGTGGGGGGGCTGTGGGGGGAGGTACAGGGGGTCAGTGAGTGTAGTGTGACAGGGAGCCTGTGGGGGGGCGGTGTGACAGTGAGCGGGTGAGTGTGAGCGGGTGTGAGTTGCTGTGACAGTGAGTGTGAGGGCCTCTGACCAACATGATGACCCCCCAGATGGTGTGTGTGTGTGAGTGGGTGTGAGTGTGAGCGGGTGTGAGCGGTGTGAGGCTGACCAGCATGATGACCCCCAGATGGTGTGAGTGTGAGCGGGTGTGAGTGTGAGTGTGAGCAGTGTGAGTGGGTGTGAGCGGGTGTGAGCGGTGGGTGTGAGCGGTGTGAGGCTGACCAGCATGATGACCCCCCAGATGGTGTGAGTGTGAGCGGGTGTGAGTGTGAGTGTGAGGGGTGTGAGCGGTGGGTGTGAGCGGTGTGAGGCTGACCAGCATGATGACCCCCCAGATGGTGTGAGTGGTGTGAGCGGTGTGAGGCTGACCAGCATGATGACCCCTCAGATGGTGTGAGTGTGAGGGGGTGTGAGTGTGACAGTGGGTGAGTGTGAGTGGGTGAGTGTGAGTGGGTGTGACAGTGGGTGTGAGGCTGACCAGCATGATGACCCCCCAGATGGTGTGAGTGTGAGTGTGAGCAGTGTGAGGGGGTGTGAGTGTGAGTGGGTGTGAGTGGTGTGAGCGGGTGTGAGCAGTGTGAGTGGGTGTGAGCGGTGTGAGGCTGACCAGCATGATGACCCCCCAGATGGTGTGAGTGGTGTGAGCGGGTGTGAGCGGTGTGAGGCTGACCAGCATGATGACCCCCCAGATGCTCAGGACGATACCACACGCCGCCAACTTGGGACCACAGCAAAGCAGCGACGCCATCGCTCCGAACCCCGGACACCGGAACCGGAAACCCCCCCCGCGGGAGCGACCACAGCCTGAGGGGGGGGCACCGAACCCCCCCACACCCCCACACACCCCAAACCCCATCAAACCTCCTCCCGACCCGCACCGCCGGCAATTCACTAACTCCCCACCTCCTCCCGAGCGAAGCAAACCCCCCCCTCCCCCCACTGACTGTAACCCGCCATCACTGTACCGTCCGCCCCTGTCCTGTGCTCACACAGTGGTACAGTCCGCACAGCGCCGCGTCCTGACATCGGAGTCACCTGATCCTTAAAGCGGGAACGTGTGTGTGTGTGGGGGGGGGGGGGGGAGGGGTGTGTGGGTGTGGGGGGGAGAGGGGTGTGTGTGTGTGGGTGGGGGGTGATTGAGGTTTTGCTGTGTACAATCGTGCCACCCCCCCCTCCCCAAATGGCCCAAACCATTTACGGTCTATAGACTGAAAATTGCTGCTGGTCAGACAACAACAACTTGTGTGGCGGAGTCCCAGAGGAGGGAGGGGGGGGACGGAGGGGGGAGAGGGGGGAGAGGGGGGAGGGGGGGGGGAGGGGGAGGGGGGGGGGCGGTGACCGTGAGCCGCGGTCGATGAGGAAAGGAGGACATCCCGAGGCGCTGGACAGACCCGAGCTGGGGGTGGGGGTGGGGGTGGGGGAGGATGGAGGGCGGTGGGAGGGGAATGGGGGGGAAGCACATTGCCACCACTTCAAGTCCAAACGAGTAATCATTAACCTGTGTGGGGCACTGTGGCTCAGCGGTTAGCGAGAGGACCCGGGTTCGATTCCCCCCCCCCACCACCCCCGACATCCCCCCCCCCCCCCACCCACACACACGCACACGCACCTCTGTTTACCAGCAGTAAGTAGGAACCCGGTGGTTAGTCGATTGGCGGATCGCTTTCCGGGAGTGACAGTTCGCTCAATCCGCGGCTGTTTGTGGGGACGTCGTTGGGGGCGATCGGCTTCCGGGATTCGCCCACAAAATGCCCAGTATTTTCACTTCACTGCGTATCCTGCGAAGCGCTTTGAGACGTCTCGAAGACGTGATGGGGCGCCGGGTCAAATTCCAGGATTATAGTTATTATTGTTATCAAACACTTTGAGAGAACGTGTGTTTGTGCGGGTGAGAGGACATTGGGGGGCGGAGGGGGAGGGGGGGAAGAAATCACAAGACAAGACCCCAATGGTTACGATGAGGAGACGTTGACATTGGCCTTTTACGTTAAAGTGAAACTTTATTGGCAGTTAATGCAACAAATACATAAAACACGCAAAATTCACAGTAAACATTGAGTGGAGACAATCTTTCTCCCTCTCCCATTCCCTCCCTCTCCCATCCCCTCCCTCTCCCATTCCCTCCCTCTCCCATCCCCTCCCTCTTCCATTCCCTCCCTCTCCCATTCCCTTGCTCTTCCCCATTCCCTCTTCCATTCCCTTGCTCTTCCCAACTCCGTCGCTCGCTCCCATTCTCTCTCTCGTTCCCTCTGGCCTCCACCCTTCTTCTCCCTCTGTCCCCACTTGCCTCCTGCCACCCACCCCCATCACACCGCCCCCCCTGCCCCCCCACCCCATCACACGGCTCTGCCCCTGCCACACAGAGCTGGGCGCCCGCTCGCTCACACGTTGATGCTGCTGGCGATCTGTTTGGGCCGCAGATACTCGTATTTGATGGGAAGCCCCTTGTTCCGCTTCACGATCAGCCGGTCGATCCGGTTCAGCTCTTCCCGGAATTCCTGGATCACTTTGATCACCTCCTTCTCAGTGAAATATTCCTCGTCAAAGAATCCCAGCAGCTTCTGTACCGCAGGACAGAGGTGTGAGCGGCAAAGAGTCTGTCCTCTCAGTCACACATAAATACACAGGAACAGGAGGCCATTCAGCCACTCAAGTCTGTTCCGCCATTCTATAAGGTCATCTGCACCTCAACTCCAATTCTTAATCGTTCTACAATTAATTAATAATTAACTCAAACTGTAATTAATAATTGCTTTTAACTCATTGATAAAGATTGTTTATTTATTGACGGTTATTAATAAGTATTCATTGTTAATTAGTAATAATTTATCCATCCCCACCAATGCCCTCCTCGCTTAGCCCCTCCCTCTCGGCCCCCCCACCCCCCGGGTACTGACCTTGTCAGGGAGGGGCCGGCCCAGGTGCCAGGTGAAGGCCATCTGGATGGAGGATTGGCTGACGTCAGGGAGAGTGGCCATGATCTTCTCCATCGTCACCGAGCCCTTGGCACAGGGCGGGGGCTGGCGCATCGTACAGGGGGAGTTCGGGACCCAGCAGCACCAGTCATACTGCGGGCATCAACACAGCACACAGCGCGGGCATCAATACAGCACACAGCGCGGGCATCAATACAGCACACAGCGCGGGCATCAATACAGCACACAGCGGGCATCAATACAGCACACAGCGCGGGCATCAATACAGCACACAGCGCGGGCATCAATACAGCACACAGCGCGGGCATCAATACAGCACACAGCAAGGGAATCAATGCAGCACACAGCGCGGGCATCAATGCAGCACAATGCGGGCATCAATGCAGCACACAGCGCGGGCATCAATGCAGCACAATGCGGGCATCAATGCAGCACACAGCGCGGGCATCAATACAGCACACAGTGGGCATCAATCAACACCAACACTAACAGACAACATTCACCAATCATACTGTGGGCAGTGCCAGCATCAGCGGCAAACACACAGACATTAGCATTAACACTAAGAACAGTCGTACTGCTGGCACCAGCCAGAGACAACACAGACACCAACAGTAACAGTAACAGTAACACAGACACCAACAGTAACACAGACACCGACAGTAACACAGACACCGACAGTAACAGTAACACAGACACCGACAGCTCTGAGCCAGACGGTGGTCTGGGCTGTACCTGGCCGTTGTTAAGTGCCGAGTGCTGTGCAGAACAGGTGAAGATCGCCATCGTGAGGAACTTCCACAGCTCCTCTCTGCTCCGGAAAACCCTCGAGAATCCTGGAACACAGAGAGCAACCATCGGGATCAGGATCGGGAGTGAGTGAGGGAGCGAGGAAGTCAGTGTGTGAGTGAGTGAGTGTGTGAGGGAGGGGGGAGGGAGTGAGTGAATGTGAGTGAGTGCATATGAGTGAGAGTGAGTGAGTGTGTGAGGGAGTAAGTGAACGAGTGTGTGAGGGAGTGAGTGTGTGAGGGACTGAGTGAGTGAGTGAGTGAGTGAGTGAGTGAGTGAGTGAGTGAGTGAGTGAGTGAGGGAGGGAGGGAGGGAGGGAGGGAGGGAGGGAGTCCTTGGTACCTATATCTGGCAGCTCCTGGAAACCCTCCTCCACCACGTCTGTGAGCCAGGCTTGTAGTTCCTCATCATTCACCACATCCTGGTCAGTGAGATAGTACAGCCCCAAAACACTCTCCACGTACCTGGGCAAACAGGCAAGGATGTCATTAAATGTCAATAACAACAATAACTTACATTTAATAATAATAATAATATTAGGCGCGACCTGAAGACGGGGAAGGAAGAAACGGGGCGAGGTGCAGGGATTGAGGAAGAGTGTTCCAGAGTTTCAGGGCATAGCGGCTGAAAGGTTGACCTGACTTGCCCAGGAATCGAACCCGGGTCCTCTGGGCTTGCGAGGCCAGTGGTCTAACCCCTGAGCTACAGGACAAGGCAGAATGTCATGGACGAAGGGTGTTTGTCGTCCCTACTTGCGTATGGCAGCCCAGATAAGCAGCCCATCGTCTCGGTAATAATAGTCTCTGAGTGAGCCCACTCCGCGCTCCTCAATGTTCTCTGGGAAGCACAGTGATCTGTAGGTCAGAGCCCGGAAGCCTCTCTGGCCAAACATGACCATCCCTGGCCCCCCCGAAGCCACCACCTGCGGGAACACACCACATAGTCATTATAGTATCATATATATATATACTGTACTCACAAGTAATAATCTGCTCACTTCAACCCACGACTGTTTGTGGGGACGTCGCTGGGCGCAATTGGCTGCCCACATTTCGCCCGCATAACACACAGTCACTACACTTTACGGTGTATCCTGAGAAGCCCTTTGAGACGTCTCAAAGACGTGATCAGGCGCCGGGTCAAATGCCAGGATTGTTATTATTGGAGCGAGAAAGGAGGTCATTCAGCCGAGACCACTCACTCTCCATCACAGACCACTCAGCACACAATAATGGTAATAATCCTGGCATTGGCTCCTTATCAGTTATCATTGAGACGTCTCAAAGCGCTTCCCAGGATATACTGTAAAGTGAATTGACTATCTTTTGTGGGTGAAACACAGCAGCCAATTGCACACAGCAGTGGATTGAGAGACCACATTATTATTAATTTATTTTGTTTTTTTGAAGGGATTGTTACCCCCGGAAAGTGATCCACCAATTGACTAACAAGCAGGTTCTTACTCACTAGTAGGTAAAGGTGTGTGTGTGTGTTTGTGTGTGGAGTAAGGAAAGTTGCCCAACGTTTCACCCCAACCTGACCCGGCTGGGAATCAAACCCAGGTCCTCCCACTTGCGAGGCGAGTGCTCTAACCACTGAGCTACAGGACTCAAATACTTACTTTCGTAATGATTCCAGACTCAGACAATAGCTCAGTCCTGCCTCGCATATTAATCTCCAGTGTGAATCTGGTGTTCGGGGTGAGGAGCTAGAGAAAGAGATAGAGCGTGGGAATCATTCACTCAGCAAAGTTTTATTATCATTATTAATAAAGTTAAAAATGTGTGTAATGTACTGTACTGTGTTGGTGTTGAGTTGTGTGTGTTGGTGTTGAGGTGTGTGTTGGTGTTGAGGTGTGTGTGTGTTGGTGTTGAGGTGTGTGTGTGTTGGTGTTGAGGTTTGTGTGTGTTGGTGTTGAGGTGTGTGTGTTGGTATTGAGGTGTAAGCTGTTGTTTTTACATAGAATTACATAGAATATTCAGCACAGAAACAGGCCATTCGGCCCAACTGCTCTATGCCGGTGTTTATGCTCCACATGAGCCTCCTCCTGCCCTTCCTCAACTAAGCCTTCAAGCAGAGCCTTCTACTCCTTTCGCCCTCATGTACCTCTCCAGCTTTCCCTTAAATACATCTGTGCTATTTGCCTCAACTTCTTGTTGGCAAGTTCCACATTCCCACTACTCTCTGTGTGAAGAAATTTCTTCTAACTTCCCTATTTGATCTATTGGTGACTATTTTATATTGATGGCCCCTGGTTTTGGTCTCCCCCACAAGTGGAAACATCTTCCCTATGTCGATCCTAACCAAACCTTTCATCATTTTAAATAACTCTCTCAGGTCACCCCTCACCTTTCTTTCAAAAGAATAGTCCAAGCTTGTTCAGCCTTTCCTGATAGATATAACCTCTTAGTTCCGGTATCATCCTCGTAAATCTCCTTTGCACCCTCTCCAGTGCCTGGATATCCTTCCTATAATGTGGGGACCGGAACTGTACAGAGTTCTCCAAGTCTGGTCTAACCAAGGTTCGATATAAGTTTAGCGTAACTTCTCTGCTTTTTATTTCTAACCCTCTAGATACGAACACCAATGCCTGGATTGTTTTTATGGCCTTAATAACCTGCGTCGCCACATTTAGCGATTTATTCCTTGATAACAGATCAAATATTTCCTCTTTAGCTTCCTAATTGTTTATATGACTTCTTTCCTAACCTCTTTGTATTATTTCTTGTCATGTTCTCCCTTGTTGTGTATGTACTTAGTGAACGCCTCTTTCCTCAGTCTGCACTTTGCCCTCATGTCTTTATTCATCCTCCGTGCCTCATTACTGTTTAGTTTTATCTTGTTTTTTAGTGGAATATGTTTCTCCTGGACTTTATTGATCACTGTTTTAAACGTCTCCCAATGCTGCTCCAGCTCTTTGTTTGCCAATATTGTTTTCCAGTTTATTTTCCCGAGTTCCATTCTCATCCCCTCAAAATCAGCTTCTTTTTCAAATCTATTACCCTGGTCTTTGTCATATTCCTGTCCTTGTGAATCTTTATCTTAAACCTCATTAAGTTACGATCGCTATCGCTGTTGATGTTCCCCTACTCGCACTTCTCTCCTCTGCTCTGGTTCGTTTCCCAGCGCTAAATCCAGCAGCAGTGCTGGGGGCCTCTTACATACAGGGCAAGAAAGGAGTCCTGCACACATTGAAGGAACTCCATTCCCTTATCCCCTTTACCTAAATCTTTTGGCCAATTTATTTGGGGGTAGTGGACGTACCTTGTAGATGGGGTGCACTGCCGGCAGCTGCCTCAAGGTGGCGATGCAGAAGACCTCGCCCACCAGGTGAGCCCAACACAGGTGATTGATGATTTGATGGACTTGGAAATCCGAGCTCCTCACCCACAACTTGGCCAACAGCCAATCGTAGCTCCCGTCAGAGGGCAGGAAAATAGGGCTGTGACAGCCTGGGGTCTGGCTCAGCTGTCAATACAAGGGAGAGAGGGTGTGAGAGAGACGGACGAACACAGAGAGAGTGACGGGCAGATAGACAGACAGAGAGTGACAGAAAGAGAGAGAGAGAGAGACAGAGACAGAGACAGAGAGTACCTGGATGGCGATGGGGATGAGGGGGGAGGATGGAGGCTGGTACAGGAGACAGATGGGAGCCGCTAGGAATTGCTGTTTCCCCTGAATCACGTTGGCAGGAACTCCCTCCAGCAACTCGTAATCCACCAGGAAAATATTCCCCTTCTGTAACCAAACCACACAGTCAGTCACACCCTCTCCCTCCCCCCCTCCCCTCTACACACTCCTCCACACTCCCAGGTCAGGGTTAGAGACACAGTAACGCTCCTCTACACTGTGTGTCCACACTCCCAGGTCAGGGTTAGAGACACAGTAACGCTCCCTCTACACTGTGTGTCCACACTCCCGGGTGAGGGTTAGAAACTGATCCCGTGTGCGCGTGTGTCGTGGTGAGTTACACACAGGGACAGACCTTTATCTCCTGCTGCAGTGTGGTTCCTGGCAGTAAATCGCGGACCATTTCGTCAGTTACAGGGAATTTTTTCGGGATCTCCCAACATTTCTGGATCATGCAGGGATTACATCCATTCAGGAACTGGTAGGCAAAAAAACAGTCGTCTTGCCAGTTTTCCCTGACGAACACTGGGGGAGAGAGTGAGGAAGAGCCGGGGAGAGCAGGGGTGGGGGAGAGAGCGGGGGGGGGAGAGCGGGGGTGGGGGAGAGAGCGGGGGGAGAGCGGGGGTGGGGGAGAGAGCAGGGAGAGAGGGTGGGGGAAAAATAATTTAATTTAAGGAATATTGTCATATAATAATCCTTGCATTTGCTATAGCTCCTAATCACATGTTGTTATCACGTCTTCGAGACGTCTCAAAGCGCTTCACAAAATATACTGTAAAGTGTAGTGACTATGTGTTTCATGGGTGAAACAAGACAGCCAATTGCGCATAGCGACGTCCCATAGTCTATGCCCTGTTCAGGTGGAGTTTAAAGGTTTCATGTGGTGTTGTCGGGAAACGAGGGCATGTGGAGTAAGGAAACGTGCCTAAGGTTTCACCCTGACCTGCCCGGGAATCAAACCTGGGTCCTCTGGCTTGCGCAGTGAGCACTTGAACCACTACACTAGATGGGATGGGAAGAGTTGGAATGGGATGGGTTGGAATGGCATGGGATGGGGTGGGATGGCATGAGATGGGTTGGGATCCTGACTGTGCCCTCACCTCCAATGGGACTCTTCACTCTCCAGAAAATGCGCTCGAAATCCTGCAGACTGTCCCAGGAGGCATCCATCTTTACCACCAGCTTCTTCAGGTACAATTCCCCCAGCCTGCAGGGGTTGGGAGAGGGGGAAGAGGGGGTTAGCTCTCACACTGTGGGGTGGGGTGGGGGGGAGGGGGTTTGGCAGGGGTCGGTATACTCACACTCTGTCTAGAGAAGCCTAAAAGTCGGGGTGATGGGGAGGACGGGGAGTGTGCGTGTGGGTGGGGGAGATGTGTGTGGAGTGGACGTGTGGGGGGGAGGGGTTAGCGAGGGGGTTGGGGGGCTCTGATTCTCACGCTCTGTGTAGAGAGGTCTCAAAGTCGTGCTCCTTGGCCTGGTCAAACTTGACGTCCAGAGGCAGGTCATCCTCAGTGTCCGCGTCAATGCACTTAGGAGTGGAGTAATTCCACAGTCTCCACCTGCCAGGGACACAGTGTCAGTGTGTGTATGGGTGTGTGTGATACTGTGTTAGCGTGTGTGTGTGATACTGTGTTTGCGTGTGTGTGTGTGTGATACTGTGTGTGTGTGATACTGTTAGTGTGTGTGATACTGTATTAGTGTGTGTGTGTGTGATACTGTGTTAGTGTGTGTGTGTGTGATACTGTGTTGGTGTGTGTGTGTGATACTGGGTTAGTGTGTGTGTGATATGGTGTTAGCGTGTGTGTGCGTGTGTGTGTGTAAGTACGTGTATGTTACCTGTACAGTGACTGTCTCTCCTGTAACTCTTCCCTCCGATGGTTTAGAAGTACAGGCAACCGCTCGTCACACAGCCTCACTGCTGTGAAAACACAGAAAACAGGGACAGACGTCAAATATCTGGGGTTGGGGTGAAGAGCGGGGTGGGGGTTGGGGTTAGAGGTTGGGGGGTGGTTGGGGTTGGGGAGGTTGGGGTTAGAGGTTGGGGGGTGTGGTTGGGGTTAGAGGTTGAAGGCGTGGTTGGGGTTAGAGGTTGGGGTTGGAGGAGGTTAGGGGAAGGGGTTGGGGTTGGCGGTTGGGTTGGGGGTTTGGGGTTAGAGGTTGGGGGGTGGTTGGAGTTGGGGTGGGGGTTAGAGGTTGGGGTGATGGTTGGGGTTGGGGGTTTGGGGTTAGAGGTTGGGGGGATGGCTGGGTTGGCGGTTTGGGATTAGAGGTTGGGTTGGGATTGGGGTTAGACGTTATGGGGGGTGGTTGGGTTGGGGGTTGAGGTTAGAGGTTGGGGGGGTGGTTGGGGTTGGGGGTTAGAGGTTGGGGGAGTGGTTGGGGTTAGAGGTTGGGGGGGTGGTTGGGGTTGGGGGTTGGGGTTTGGGGGGTGGTTGGGGATTGTGGGGGTGGTTGGGGTTGGGTTGGGGGTTTGGGGTTAGAGGTTGGGGGGGTGGTTGGGGTGGGGGTGGGGTTGGATTGCCCAGACTTACCCGGACCCTCTCTGATGTGGACCCTGGCCTCCTCGCTGAGCCAGCGGTAACAAGGGAAGTGCCGTGTGTCTCCCCCGGGGGTCGTTACCGTCACATACAGACAGAACCAGTCGTCCTCCAGCCCCAGAAACTTCTCCTTGTCCAACTTGACCAGCAGCACAGCCCCAAGGTCGACCTCGCTGCCCACCTCATACTCCCCGACCTACCAACAACTGCACACGTCAATAATACTCCAACACACACCCTGACACACACCCTGACACAGAGAGAGAGAGAGTGAGTGAGAGAAAGAGGAGTGAGAGAGAGGAGAGAGAGAGAGGGTAATTGAGTGAGTTTTTGCTGCGGTGACTTGATCGTTGCTATTATAAACAAGTGAGGACAAGCCTCGACAGACACAGCCTTTGCAAGAAACCTGATGAGTTTGTAATATCAGCTTCGGGTAAAGAAAGGCCTTATTTCCCGCTGAACTCCTTGTTCCCCCATCACGGCTTCCAGCTGCGGTTTAAATCTTATCACGTCTTGAAGACGTGATAAGAGGCGTTATATCAAACGCAAGGGATTATTATTGTATCTCAAAGCGCTTCACAGGATATACTGTCAAGCGGAGTGACTCTGTGTTTTGTGGGAGGAACCCGGCAGCCAATCTCGCCCAGCGACGTCCCCACAAAGTCACGGATTGAGTGACCACATTATTATTACTATTTTATTTATTTGACAGGACAATTACCACGGGAAAAGCAATCCATTGTCGGCTGATTCAGGGTCCTACTTACTGCCAAATAAACAGTGTTGGTGTGTGTCTGTCTGTGTGTGGAGTCAGGAAACTTGAGTAAGGTTTCGCCCTGTCCTGACTGCCCGGGAATTGAATCCACATCTCTGTTGCTTGTCAGACGAGGGCTCTAATTACTGAGCTATAGGGAGTCTACTAAGTTCCCTCTGGATAAGGAAACACTTACCAGTGTCTGTCCTGTCCTGAAATTGTGCTTTACACCCTCTAAACCCGTGGCCTCTTGTTCTCCTGTCTCGATGCGCCCGAGAGTATTGATTCATTGCATTGATACTTTGACAATCCTGTTTAAAATATTACGCCACCTCTGTGAGGTCCTCCGAGACGTCGGCTCTCAGGCCAGGAACAAAGTGCTTTCGTAAGCAGTTAGAGGTAACCATTGGACGTGAAATGTTTTGAAATCTCCCTGTAATCTCCCCGATTTAACTCTAAAACGAGGCCCTCTTCACTGACTCACTAACCCACCAGTGGAAATAATTTCTCCCCTATTAAACCTCACTCCCCGGCTGTGCCCGTTCAGGTGGACGTTAAGGATCTCCCGGGGCATTATCGGGGGAAGAGAAGGGAGCTGTGCATAAGATTGGCTGGCGCGCTCGTCCGCGAAGCGCACAGTCACTACGCTTCACAGTGAATCGTCAGCCTGATAAGATATCCAACGTGAGGATTGTTATTGTAATTCATGCTAAATTCCTGCCCGCAGGGCTGTAGAATGTTCTAGAAGATAGGAGCAAGAGAGCCTGCAGCAGAATACGGACTGCGAGAGTCGGGCAGATATTCTCGGGCGTCCGTGGGAGAGAAAGCGGGAAATAGGAATTGAAAGGATTAGTTGATCAGCCATGAGCTAATTAAATGGCAGAACGTGAAGAGGGCGTCATTTTAGAGTTAAATTGGGGAGATTACAGGGAGGTTTCGAAACATTTCACGTCCAATGGTTACCTCTAACTGCTTACGAAAGCACTTTGTTCCTGACCTGAGAACCGATGTCTCGGAGGACCTCACAGAGGTGGGTAATATTTTAAACAGGATTGAGTGAGTGAGTGAGTGAGTGAGTGTAAGTATGTGAGTGGGAGTGAGTGAATGTAAGTATGTGAGTGGGTGAGTGTAAGTATGTGAGTGGGAGTGAGTGAGTGAGTGTAAGTATGTGAGTGGGAGTGAGTGAGTGAGTGCGAGGGAGGGAGGGAGGGAGGGAGAGTGTCGTGTCCAGGCTGGTTGTGGGCTGGAATGTTTGCCAGGAGCAGAAACACAAGGTGCTTTCATTAAGCAGTTAGAGGTGTCCATCCCCTTCCCCAGAAACTCCACGTCTGTTTGTGTGTTTAACGGGAGCAACGGGAACATCAACAGCACTCCGTGTCTTCCCCTCAGCCCCAGGCCCTGGACATCACAGATTGGCCCCAAGTGGGTGGTTAAACTCAATGCTCCGGTGACTACAACCCTAATAATCCTGACATTTGATACAGGGTTTCTTTACACTGTCGTCGAGACATCTCAAAGCCCTTCACAAGGACGCACTGTAAAGTGAAGTGTCTGTGCGTTTTGTGGGCGAAACGCGGTGCGGGAGAGGACACGAGCTGCAGGAGCTCTGGGTTATCTGTGGAGGGAAGTGTTGTGAAGCCCGGCTATCGAGGGCTAGCGGTCACTGGGCCATATTTAACCCTCACATTGACAACGCAGATAAACCATCGCTGCCGCAGGAAGGGAAGGGAAGGAAACTCGGATGGATGTTTCCCTCAGATAAACCCTTGTGTATGGCTCAATACCTTTCACCTCCGGGGGGGACGTCTCAAAGCGCTTCACATGACTCACTGTAAAGTGTAGTGACTGTGTGTGACCCGGCTGATTTGCCCAGCGACATCCCCCCTGGAAGGGCAGACCGACCGGTCACTGGGGGCAGGGAATCCTCCCCCTCAGCTCCTGTTAACACCACAGCCAAAGCCCCAAATAACTAACGGGGAGAGTGGACAAGCAGCGGGAAAGCTGGCCATCAATTTCAAGCCGTGCGGTTTTAACAGGAAACAAAACACTTAGCAGCTCTTATTAGTGGAGTCCTGTAGCTCAGTGGTTAGAGCACTCACCTCGCGAGCGAGGAACTGGGTTCAATTCCTGATCAGTGCAAGACCTGAGGCAAGTTTCCTTACTCCACACACACGCGCACACACACACGCGCACACGCACACCCATGTTTACCCAGCAGTAAATAGGATCCTGGTTGTTACTATTGGTGGATCGCTTTCCTGGGGTTAATAATCCCTTCAAAAAAAAATTCAATAACTTGGTCACTCAATCACCCACGTCGGGTTTGTGGGGACATGGCCGGGTGCGATCGGCTGCCGCCTTTCGCCCACAAAGTGTACAGTCACTTCACTTTGCAGCATATCCCGTGAAGCGCTTTGAGACGTCTCAAAGACGTGATGAGGCGCCGGGTCAAATCATGGATTCTTTTAGCACAGGATTATTATGAATAATCTCAGGGATTAGGTAAACAGGGTGTGTCTCTCTCTCTCTCCAGAGAGAGATAGGAGGCATTCCATTTCAGACACAGGAATTTCTCTCTGAAACTCACCGATCCTCTCTCCAAGTCGTTACAGAATGGCCGGTCCAGGTTGACCCTGCGACTCTCGCCCCTCTCGCCCACCAGCGTGATGTAAATGTAGTTGTTGGTTCCCGAATATTTTGAGGTCCCGGTGGCCACCGTTACTCTGTAATTGAACATGTTCCGAGCTACAGGAGCTGCGTGTGCGTGTGCTTGTCTGTGTGTCGCTCTGTGTCTGTGTGTCTCTCACTGTGTCTCTGTGTATCTGACTCTATCTCTGTTTCTCTCACTGTGTCTCTGTGTGTGTGTGTCTCTGTGTCTCTAACTCTCTCTGTGTCTCTAACTCTGTGTGTGTGTCTCACTTTGTATGTATGTGTATATATCTCTCTTCACTCTCTTGCTCTCTGTCTCCTTTTGTGTGTGTGTGTGTTTCTCTCTCTCACGGTGTCTCTCTCTCTCACGGTGTCTCTCTCTCTCACGGTGTCTCTCTCTCACGGTGTCTCTCTCTCACGTTGTCTCTCTCTTTCTCTCTGTCTCTTCTCCCAGCGTGTTCTCGCTATTACTCTGCGTGTACCTCTCTGTTCTCCGCGTCTCTGGCAGCGCGTGTGTGTGCGTGTGCGCGTCTCTCTCTATCGCTCGCTCCCTCTCTCTCTGGGCTGTGCACAGCTAGTAATGTAGTAATCTTAGGCAGAGAGGGGTGTGTTCTGTGACTGCAGAATCTGGGAGGCGTTTCACCAAATTGCCCACGGTGTGGTTAGTCTGCAGACTGTTTACCCTGGGAGGCAACTAGTCACAAACTAACACAGTACAAAAGTACAAAAGAAAGCACCATTTACACAGCGGTTTCCACGTCCCGAGGCGCTGGACAGTCAGGGATTTGGACCAGAGCTGGGGATTGGTGTCGGGGTGGTGGGGGGGTGGTGTGTGGAGGTCAGGGAGGGTGACCGAAGGTGCGGTTGGTCGAAGAGGAGGGCCTTCAAGGAGGCGAGGGAGCGGGCGAGGTGGAAGGGCCGTGGGATGGAGTTCCAGAGGGTGGGGGCAGAGAGGATGAAAGACGGACTGTTGATGATGGGGTGGGGTGTGCAGCAGCCAGAGCCCCACGGAGCGGAGGCAGCAGACAGGTTGATGAGGGGTTAGCAGGTCACAGAGGTAGGAAGGAGGTATGTGATGCCACTCACACACACATAAACTCACACATACACTCACACAGAGACACGCACACATACTGATACACACACAAAGACACACACACATACACACTCACACACACACTCAGAGACATTCACACAGACACACATACTCCCACAGAGACACCCATACACTCGCACACACAGTCACACATACACTCGCTCAGTCAAGCACACACACAGACACACACGGGCACTCACACACAGACCCACACAGGCACTCACACACAGACCCACACAGGCACTCACACACAGACCCACACAGGCATTCACACACAGACCCACACAGGCACTCACACACAGACACACACGGGCACTCACACACAGACCCACACAGGCACTCGCACACAGACCCACACAGGCACTCACACACAGACACACGCAGGCACTCGCACACAGGCACTCGCACACAGACCCACACAGGCACTCGCACACAGACCCACACAGGCACTCGCACACAGACCCACACAGGCACTCACACACAGACCCACGCAGGCACTCGCACACAGACCCACACAGGCACTCGCACACAGACCCACACAGGCACTCGCACACAGACCCACACAGGCACTCGCATACAGACCCACACAGGCACTCGCACACAGACCCACACAGGCACTCGCACACAGACCCACACAGGCACTCGCACACAGACCCACACAGGCACTCACACACAGACCCACACAGGCACTCACACACAGACCCACGCAGGCACTCGCACACAGGCACTCGCACACAGACCCACACAGGCACTCGCACACAGACCCACACAGGCACTCGCACCACAGACCCACACAGGCACTCGCATACAGACCCACACAGGCACTCGCACACAGACCCACACAGGCACTCGCACACAGACCCACACAGGCACTCGCACACAGACCCACACAGGCACTCGCATACAGACCCACACAGCTGTAAAACAATTGGCAATTTAATTCTAGTAATCTCTGACGAACACAGAATCTGTTACAGTCACAACAATAATAATCCTGGCATTGGACACAGCGCCTTCTCACATCTTCGAGACGTCTCAAAGCGCTTTACAGAAGATACTGTGAAGTGAATTGACTGTATATTTTGTGGGTGAAACCCGGCAGCCAATTGCGCACAGCAGTGTCCCCGCAAACAGCCGCGGGTTGTTATCATTTTGTTTCAACATTTTTTTTGAGGGGTTTATTACTCCCGGAAAAGCGATCTCCCAATCAACAAACAGCCAGATTCCTGCTCACTGCTGGTAAACAGAGTGTGTGTTTGTGTGTGTGTGGAGTAAGGAAACTTGCCCAACGTGCGTGTGGTGTATATTAGGTGTGTATATGGAGTGTGTACACAATACAAATGACATGTACGCAGTATTATATGATGAGGACGTGTACACAGTATTATATGATGAGGAGCTGGGCGCTGGGAGACCACACTGAATGTATATGAGGTTTATAGAGAGTGTGTGTACGTACAGTATATGAGGTGTGTACACAGCATTCTATGGAGTGTGTACACAGTATTATATGGATTGTGTACACAGTATCATATGGAGTGTGTACACAGTATTATATGAATTATGTACAGAGTATCATATGGAGTGTGTACACAGTATTATATGATGAGCTGGGCACTGGGAGGAGAGATTAACACTGTATGTATATGAGGTTTATATACAGTGTGTGTAGTACCGTGTATATGAGGTGTGTACACAGCATCATATGGAGTGTGTACACAGTATCATATGGAGTGTGTACACAGTATTACATGATGAGGAGCTGGGCGCTGGTGGGGAGACCACAGGCTTCTTTATGTTGGTTGAAGAGCTCAGTAACAGCCGCCACATACAGACTGTGATAGTGGTCAACATCAGCCTGACTGGGGCAGTGGGTCTGTGTCACAGGGATAGGAGCTCCCACTGAGAGAGAGAGAGACAGAGAGAGAGGGTGAGACACAGCCACAGAGAGTGAGACACAGCCACAGAGAGTGAGACACAGCCACAGAGAGTGAGACACAGCCACAGAGAGTGAGACACAGCCACAGAGAGTGAGACACAGCCAGAGAGAGAGTCAGACACAGCCAGAGAGAGTGAGACACAGCCACAGAGAGAGTGAGACACAGCCAGAGAGAGTGAGACACAGCCACAGAGAGTGAGACACAGCCAGAGTGAGAGTCAGACACAGCCAGAGAGAGTGAGACACAGCCACAGAGAGAGTGAGACACAGCCACAGAGAGTGACACAGCCACAAAGAGAGAGTGAGACACAGCCACAGAGAGAGAGAGTGTGACACAGAGTGTGTGAGAGAGACAGAGACCGAGAGACACAGACACACACACACACACACACACAGACGTACCGAAGGTGGTGAGGGGCTGGGGGTTGGGCAGGAGACCCCAGCCTCGGGTGAAGAGACCCTGGCCACGGATCAGACACGGAGCGAAGCCGATCAACTGCTGGAAGCCTTTCTGTAGCCACTGAGCCCACCCGCCATCAGCCAGGACCACCTGCTCATACAGGGAATTCTCCCCAAAACAGTACACAGGCACCAGGTCAGCTCTGGGGGGAGAAAGAGACAGAGAGAGTGTGAGAGAGACAGAGAGAGAGAGTGAGAGAGACACAGAAAGAGTAAGAGAGAGTGTGTGGGGGAAGCCAGAGCGGGTCAGAGCACGGATGTGGGGAGGACAGTTGAGGGTCGAACAAGACACCCAGGTTCCTGACCGGCCGGTGAGGTGGGGTGTGAATCTGGGGAAGGTGATGCTGTCAGAGCCTGAGGTGCGGAGGCGCTGACGGGATCCATCAGGAGAGCCTCGGTCTTGCCAACCGCGCCCAGCGACGTCCCCACAAACAGTCGTGGATTCAGTGACCAAATTATTATTTTTTTTTTGAAGGGATTATTACCCCCGGAAAGTGATCCCCCAATCGACTTGACAAGCGGGTTCCTACTGACTGCCGGGGACACAGGCGTCTGTGTTTCTGTGTGTCTGTGTGTGTGTCTGTCTGTCTGTGTGTATGTCTGTGTCTATCTGAGTCTGTCTGTGTGTGTCTGTGTCTATCTGTGTGTGTCTATCTGAGTCTGTGTGTGTCTGTCTGTGTGTGTACAGTAAGGAAACTTGCCTTAGGTTTCGCCCCAACCTGACCCACTTGTGTAGTGACTGTGAGGTGTAGTGACTGTACGGGGGGCTTACCCATGTTCGAGGGCCAGCCTGACAAAGCCCTTGCGGTGTTTAAGGATGATGGCGTGGACTCCAGTCCTGGTCAGCGCCTCAGCCGCCCCCCCCACCACGATCACCACGGCATTGCCCACCCCACTCCGAGCCAAGAGGTGAGTCACACTGCGCTTATTGACAGAGCAAACCCCTGCCGGGAAACTGGCTGTCAGCCTGTCACACCCACACACACCCGCGCCCAGTGTTTCCCGGCATTCCCAGTGTTTCCCAGTGTGTACGGCATTCCCAGTGTTTCCCAGTGTGTACGGCATTCCCAGTGTTTCCCAGTGTGTACGGCATTCCCAGTGTTTCCCAGTGTGTACGGCATTCCCAGTGTTTCCCAGTGTGTACGGCATTCCCAGTGTTTCCCAGTGTGTACGGCATTCCCAGTGTTTCCCAGTGTGTACGGCATTCCCAGTGTTTCCCAGTGTTTTCTGGCATTCCCGCACTGTCTCACCGACACTCATGACGTATTCCCGGAACAGCGGCAGGCGGAAGAGTCCCTGCAGCACGACCAGGCGGGGAGTGATTCCCGGGAAAAGCCGTGAGAAGCCGGTGGCCTCGGTGCCGAAGTTACAGAAGGCTCCAGTGGCCAGAATCCCGTGAGGGTGGTATCCCAGCACGTAATTCCTGTCCCTCGGCAACTCCGCCGTCTTCACCAGCTGCCAACAACAACAACAACAACAACAACGTCAACAACAGTCATATTTAACAGTCCCACCTTTCATGTTGGAGGATGTCCTGAGGGCAGTGGAGACCCACAGAGCGATCAGTGATAACTCCCTCTCTGTAAACAGCCGCTGACATCGCACACACTCACACTCTCACACGCACACTCATACACACAAAGTCTCACGCACACTCACACACACACACTCTCACGCACACTCACACTCTCACAAACTCACACACACTTTCACACACACACTCACACACACAAACTCACACTCACACACACACACACAAACTCACGCACACTCACACTCACAAACACACACACACTCACATACACACAAACACACACACTCACACTCTTACACACTCAAACTAACACACACACTCTCACACACTCACTCTCACACACACACACGCACCGTAATGGGGAAATAATCTCTCAGAAATTCCCATGTTCGCCATCTCCTCACCCAGTCTGACTTCCTTCCACCTGTAACACACACACACACACACACAGAGTTACGTGTGTGTGTCTGTCAATGTGTGTATATGTCTGTCGATGTGTGTGCGGGCGTGTGACGCTGAGTTGGTTGACGAGCGAGTGCACAGTCACTACACCTGGTGTTGGTGTGGAACATACCTCTCTCTGGGGTTCTCCAGTCAAACACCATCCAGACTCCATACAGTGCAGTCAGAGGCCAGAGCGGTGTGAGCAACAGGTACAGTGTTAGCAGCGTACACAGCGGGCCTGAGGGGAAACACAGTCACTTACTCCCTGACCGACACATGGTCACTCACTCCCTGACCAACACGGTCACTCACTCCCTGACCAATACAGTCACTCACTCCCTGACCAACACAGTCACTCACTCCCTGACCAACACAGTCACTCACTCCCTGACCAACACACTCACTCCCTGACCAACACGGTCACACTTCCCTGTTCACCCCCCCAACACATCCCAGTCTCCCACACACTCTTTCCATCCACCTCCTCAGCCAACAACAACAACACACGATATTTACACGGTGACGGTCAGGTTAAGAGGAAGTCCCAAGGCTTTGGATGGTCAGTGAATTTGGACCCAAGCTGGGCTTGGGATCAGGAGGGGATGGAGGGCAGGGAGGGTGTGGATAGGTGGGTGGAGGACGGGGGTAGGAAGGTGGAGGGTGAGGGTAGGAGGGTGGAGGGCAGGGAGGGTGAGGGTGGAGGGCAGGGAGGGTGGAGGGCAGGGAGGGTGGAGGGCAGGGAGGGTGACCGAAGGCACAGTTGGTTGAAGAGGAAGGTCTGGAGACATGTCTTGAAGAAGGCGAGGGAGGGATGGAGGAAGATGATGATGATGAAGGAGATGAGTCCATCGGGGAGAGGGCTCTAACACAGGGCGGCAGGTCACAGGGCTCCCGGGGGGTGGGGAGGGGGAGTGTGATGGGCGTGTGCCTGATGGAGGGCGGGGAGACTGGAGAGAACAAGGACACTTGTACAGACCCAACACCAGGAAGGTTAACACGATTTGCAGCATATTCAGCCGCTTCAGCAACGAGGAGCTCATCCTGGCCAGGACTTCCTGAGGGGGAGAAATCCGGTTAATAACCGCAAGCAACCGGGCAGATCAACCGGGAAACCAGTCACCGCGACCAGCCGAGTGTCTGACACACGCACACACACACGGAAACCGGTCACCGCGACCAGCCGAGTGTCTGACACACACACACACACACAGAGTGCTGTCTGGCCAAGCTTTCCCGCTGCTTGTCCAGCTAGGATCCCCCTCCCCGTTAGTTAATTAGTTAGTTAGGGCTTTGGCTGTGGGGTTAACAGGAGCTGAGGGAAATTTAACTTGAAATGCAGTACAGTAAACTCCTGATAACTCTTTCAAGGGAAAATAATAATAATCCTCGCATTCGATACAGCGCCTTATCACGTCTTTGAGACGTCTCAAAGCGCTTCACAGAATATACTGCAAAGTGGTTTGCACTGAGTATTTTGTGGGCGAAACACGGCAGACAATTGCGGCATCCCACAGTCGTGGATCGAGTGACCGCATTATTTTTGCGAGACAGAGGTGTGGGTGTGGGTGTGTGCGCGGAGGAAGGAAACTTGCATAATGTTTGGCTCACCCTCCCAGGAACTCTCGCTTTACGAGACGAGCTCTCTAACCACTGTGCTACAGGACACCGCGAGCGAAACAGGCTGAGTGACCAGTTATCAGGAGCGGCGAGTGTATAAATATGTCAATAAATGCAGTCGGGACATTGACACCGACACAAGTTAAGGCAGTGTTGAGTTTCCTGTAGAAGGTTCTAATCTATCGCAATCTATACCACAATGACACTGAGACTAACACGGACACTGAGAGTGAAACTGACTCTGACACTGAGAGTGAAACTGACTCTGACACTGAGAGTGAAACTGACTCTGACACTGACACTGACACTGAGAGTGAAACTGACTCTGACACTGAGAGTGAAACTGACTCTGACACTAACACTGACACTGAGAGTGAAACTGACTCTGACACTGAGAGTGAAACTGACTCTGACACTGACACTAACACTGACATTAACACTCACACTCACACTTACAGAATGTCTGACAGGAACTCACCCGGCTGACAGTCAGTGTCTGTCCTTCCTGGCTCCTTCCCACCGATCACAGCTCCAACTCTCTCTCTGCCTGCAAAACATACAGTCACTACACTACAGTGAGTCCTGTGAACCGCTTTGAGACCTCTCCTCCCGGGGTCAAATGCCAGGACTCCAGTTAGAGGTTTAAACACCCAAGGTTTTTAAATGGGAAAAAAATTAAGATAATCATCTCTTTCCCAACCTCTCTCACCCTCCTTCCTTCTCTCACTTCCTCCCTCCCTCCCTCTCTCTCTCTTCTTCTCTCTCTCCCGTGCTCTCTCTCTCCCCTGCTCTCTCTCTCTCCCTCCTTCACTCTCCCCCCCACCCGTCTCCCTCCCTCCTCTCTCTCTCTCCCCCTTTCCTCCTCACCTTGTCTCTCTCTCCTACCTCCCCCCTTCTCTCCTCTCCTCTCTCTCTCCCCCTTCTCCCCACTCTGTCTCTCTTTCCCGCCCTCACTCCGTCTCTCCTTTCCTCCCTCTGTCTGCACCTCCCCCGCTCTTTTCCTCCCGTTGTCTCTATCCCCCCCTCCCCTCTCTGTCTCCCCCCAACCCCCCACCCCTGGGGTCTAACCCTGAACAGAGGGGATACCTGGGCTCGAGTCCTGGGTTGTGCTGTTTGAGAACCAGGCACTTTGACCCTGGACCCAAAGGCTAGAGATAAAGGCAATAAAGACCTCAGTGAAGCTGTGAGATTGGAGCTGATAACACAGTCACTGCATTGACACATACAGTGTGTCCCGTGAAGCACTTTGAGACGTCTCAAAGACGTGATAAGGCGCCGGGTCAAATGCCAGGATTATTATTGTCGATGATGAGAAATCGCTACCCCCTGAGCCCAAGTGGTTCTCATAGTCAAAGTTAGTACGTGGGACGTCCTCCCGACGTGAAAGGCGCTCAATAAATGGAATCTTGTTGTTGTTGTTGTTGTAGTAAAAACTTATTTAAACTTAGTCTAAGATGGAAGAGGTTAATAAGTTAATTACAGGTTGCAAAAAAGTTAGTAGAAGTTAGTAGAGTTTAGTAAAAAGCGAGTGTGTGGAGAGGCAGTGTGTGTGCATACTGTTGTCTTGTCTGGAGGTTGGTTTTGGGACAGGTGATTACAGCTTGTGAGAGGGGAGGGGAGACAGTGGGTGTGTGTGTTTGGCCAGGGAGAGGGGAGGGGAGAGAGGAAAGGGGGTGGAGGGGAGGGGGAGAGAGCGAGACTGTCCGACCCTTTGGCCAGTCCGGTCACCATGAAGATACAATTCGCCCCATTAAACCTACCACTGGAGCGGAGATTGCAAACTCTGGGAGTTCTCCAGTGGGTATTCTCCTTTATAGCTTTAGGTGAGTAATGCACACTCACACACACACTCATTCACACACACTCACACACTCACACACACACTCATTCACACACACTCATTCACACACACACTCGCACTCATTCACACGCACACACTCACACACATTCACTCATACACTTACACTCATTCACACACACTCATTCACACGCACACACACTCATTCACACACACACTCGCACTCATTCACACACACTCGCACTCATTCACACACACACTCGCACTCATTCACACACACACTCGCACTCATTCACACACACTCGCACTCATTCACACACACACTCGCACTCATTCACACACACACTCGCACTCATTCACACACACACTCACACTCATTCACACACACACTCACTCATTCACACACACTCACAGTCATTCACACACACTCACAGTCATTCACACACACAGTCATTCACACACACAGTCATTCACACACACACACACACCTCTGTTCACCAGCAGTAAGTAGGAATCCGCTTGTTAGTCGATTAACAGATCGCTTTCCGGGGGTAATAATCCCTTCAAAACAAAAATGTGGTGGCTCAATCTCAGTGTCAGTGCGGGGCTGGGAGGGGGAGCGAGTGGGGGTTTGCCCCCTGACAGGGACCCGGCACCCCCGGTCAGTGTAGTGTCTGTTTCCCCTCCTCACCCCTAACCCTCTGAACTTCAATTCTGCAGTAAACGTCTGTTAACTATTAACTGCGAGATCCCCGTGTGACCTCGCTGCCAATGCCCTGACCAACCATCCCCCCGGCAAACCCTCTCGCTCACTCCACCGGCATCGCCGGGCGCAAACTGGCTGTCGAGTTTCGCCCACACAACACACAGTCACTGCACTTTACAGTGTGTCCTGCGAAGCGCTTTGAGAACGTCTCGACGACGCGATAAGGCGGTGTATCAAAGGCCAGGATTATTATTATTATTATTATTATTATATCCTGACCTGATGATGCGCTGTGTGGATTGCTCACTCCTCTGTGATCTTGTCTGCCTCCCCGCCTCACTCCTGCCCAGCTCAGTGCTGTCTGGCTGGCTACGTCCTGCTGTTACTCAGTGACTACTGGTATTTGGCCGCTCTCTACTCTCTCTGGCTCTACGTGGACTGGGACACTCCGGCCAGCGGAGGCCGCAGGTCGCAATGGATCCGGAACTGGACCGTGTGGAAATATTTCCAAAGTTACTTCCCCATCACTGTGAGTCCGGTCTTTACTACAATAAAGCCCCAAATGGCTGCCGAGTTTCGCCCACAAAACACACAGTCACTTCACTCTACAGTCAATCCTGTGAAGCGATTTGAAAAGTCTTGACGACGTGATAAGGCGTTGGGTCAAATGCCAGGATTATTATTATTACTTTTTACTGGAGGTTAATATTTTGTTCTCCAGGTAATTGGCCAAACCATTTCTGGACAGACTTAGTAACAGTCTTAATTGCACCGATGATTCCATACACGTCCACGTGCAGTTGGTTTTATCTCCTGATCTTACCTTCAGGATTGACGGCCAGGACACCTGGAGAGAGAAACATTTCCCAGATCCCTGCGGGGTCTCTAACATCCACCTGAAATTTGGGCCCAAACCCCACAGTCGCTCTCTCTCTCTCCATTATCCGGTCTCTGACTCTCTCACCCCCTCTCTCTCTCTCTCCCCCCGCAGTTGCTGAAGACAGCTGAGTTGTCCCCTCGCCACAATTACTTGTTTGGGTTCCACCCTCATGGGGTGCTGGTGGCCGGAGCCTTTGGTAACTTCTGCACCGAGGCCACAGGATTCTCTCGGCTCTTCCCAGGCCTCACCCCCCACCTGCTCATGTTACCCTTCTGGTTCCGGGTGCCTTTCTACAGGGAGTACATCATGTGTGGAGGTGAGGGGGCGGTGTGGGGGGGGGCGAGGGAGACGCGAGGAGGGAAGAGAGTCAACCGGGTCGTGGCTAAGGATTGGAATTCCTCCTGTCTCTAACTCTGAGAGCATTGAGAATGGAGCTTTGACGATGGAGTGGTGAGGATATTGTCTCTCTCTCTCTCTCTCTCTGCCCCAGGCCTGGTCTCCTCAGATAAGCAGAGCGCAACCCACATCCTGAGCCGGCCGGGGGGAGGGCAGGTGGCTGTGTTGGCAGTGGGGGGACCCCCAGAGGCCCTGGATGCCCGGCCAGGGGCCCTGACACTGCAACTGCTCCACAGGAAGGGATTCGTTAAACTTGCCCTGAAACATGGGTAAGTGTGGCCATGGGGTGGGGGGGGCAAAGGTGTGTGTCCGTGTGAGTGTGCGCGTGTTAGGGGGGGAGTGAGTGTGTGTGTGTGTGTGTGGAGTAAAAGTTTGTGTGTCTACGTGTCTGTGGGGAGAGAGAGCGAGAGTGGTGTGTAGAAGGGTGTGTGTGAGTGTGTGAGTGAGTGTGTGTGTGTGTGTGGGGGAGTGACTGTGTGTAGGACTGCGTGTGCGCGTGTGTAGGAGTGCGTGTGTGTGCGTGTAGGAGCGCGTGTGTGTGTAGGATTGCATGTACACAAGTGTGTGTAGCAATGAGGGTGTGTTGGGGGGAGCGAGGTGTATCTGTACGAGGAGCGAGAGCATGTGTTTGTGGGAGTGAATGCGTGTGTGTGTGTGTGTAGCAGTGAGGCTGTACGTGACACCCCCCCCACCTTGTCCCCTCCCCAGTGCCCACCTGGTGCCTGTGTTCTCGTTCGGGGAGAACGAGCTGTTTGACCAGGTCCCGAACCCCCAGGGGTCATGGCTCCGTGGCCTACAGGATAGACTGCAGCGGCTGGTGGGGCTCTCTCTGCCCCTCTTCCACGCTCGTGGCATCTTCCAGTACAGCTTCGGTCTCATGCCCTACCGTCAGCCCGTCAACACCGTGGGTAAGAGCAGCCAACCCTGGGGAGAGAGACACAACACCCACCCGCTCCCCCCAACACACACCCACCCGCTCCCCCAACACACACCCACCCGCTCCCCCAACACACACCCACCCGCTCCCCCCAACACACACCCACCCGCTCCCCCACAACACACACCCACCCGCTCCCCCACAACACACACCCACCCGCTCCCCCACAACACACACCCACCCGCTACCCCACAACACACACCCACCCGCTACCCCACAACACACACTCTGGAAACCAAACCGGATTGGTGGGTGGAGGGGAGATGGGGTTGGATTGGGAAGGGGTTGGCTAAGGGTGGAGGGGAGAGATCCTGGGCTGAGGGGAGAAGGGGTTGGATTGGGAAGGGGTCGACTGACGTTCTTCCCCCCACCCCCCTGCAGTGGGCCGGTCCATTGCTGTGGAGAAGACCCCGAGCCCCACCGGGCAGCAGATCGAGGAGTTACACCAGACTTACCTCAGCCAACTCCAGGAGCTCTTCGAGGAGAACAAGGCACGTTTCGGGGTCCCTGAAAGCAAGCACCTCATCCTGGTATAACCCCCCCCCCAATCCGCCCCAGGGCCAATCCCCCCTCTCCCCCCCAGGGCCAATCCCCCCTCTCCCCCCAGGGCCAATCCCCCCTCTCCCCCCTGGGCCAATCCCCCCTCTCCCCCCCAGGGCCAATCCCCCCTCTCCCCCCAGGGCCAATCCCCCCTCTCCCCCCTCAGGGCCAATCCCCCTCTCCCCCCCAGGGCCAATCCCCCCTCTCTCCCCCAGGGCCAATCCCCCCTCTCTCCCCCAGGGCCAATCCCCCCTCTCCCCCCAGGGCCAATCCCCCCTTCCACCCCAGGGCCAATCCCCCCTCTCCACCCCAGGACCAATCCCCCCTCTCCCCCCCAGGACCTCTCCCCCCCAGGGCCACTCCCCCCTCTCCCCCCAGGGCCAATCCCCCCTCTCCCCCCCAGGCCAATCCCCCCTCCCCCCCCCCCCCCCCCCCCCCGCCAATCCCACCCCCAGGGCCAATCCCCCCTCCCCCACCAAGAGCCATCCATTCCCCCCATTAAACATCAACAACCCCATTCCGCGCCCCCCCCCATCAACATTGCCCACCCACTACTGTTGCCCTCCCCCCTCCCGCCGCAGCGATACACACCTGCTCCCCCCACCCCAAACGGTTGAGATGCTGCCTAATCTCTGCCCCCCTCCCACCCCCCACCGCGTACACCCTTCAGGCCCTGTCACCCCCACCGCGTACACCCTTCAGGCCCTGTCACCCCCACCGCGTACACCCTTCAGGCCCTGTCACCCCCACCACGTCTTGTGGCTGAGGGAAAGGGATGGATTTCCTGATGGAACGGGAGTTTGTGGCTGTTGTGAATAAACCCTGAAGTGCTCACTGTTGTCGTAGCTCATTCATTAAACATGTCCATCATGTCCAGCAGATGGGGGTGTGGAAGGGGTGGAAGTTCCTGTCCACATACAACTCCCCCCCCCCCCCCCCACCCCCCTATACACACACACACACACAGGCTCCCTCTCAATACACAGTATGGCTTCTGTAATAACCTCAAGCTCTCTCTACACTGTGCGTCCACACTCCCAGGTCAGGGTTAGAGACACAGTAAAGCTCTCTCTACACTGTGCGTCAACACTCCCGGGTCAGGGTTAGAGACACAGTAAAGCTCTCTCTACACTGTGCGTCCACACTCCCAGGTCAGGGTTAGAGACTCAGTGAAGCTCCTCTACACTGTGTGTCCACACTCCCAGGTCAGGGTTACAGACACAGTAACGCTCCTCTACACTGTGCGTCCACACTCCCAGGTCAGGGTTAGAGACACAGTAAAGCTCCTCTACACTGTGCGTCCACACTCCCGGGTCAGGGTTAGAGACACAGTAAGGCTCCTCTACACTGTGTGTCCACACTCCCGGGTCAGGGTTAGAGACACAGTAAGGCTCCCTCTACGCTGTCCTCACCATGGGAGGGAAACTTGCCTTCTCAGCTGAGCCTCAGTGTCTATTTACAGAGCTCTGTGGGTGGTTCGGTTTCCCTGTGTCGCTCTTTGTGGTCAAGAGTTTGGGAAGGAAACGAACTTGGGAAAGAGGGTAAACAGGGCCACACAGAGGAAAGGCAGTGAGGTTTAAATCCCCTTTATTTCAGTCATTCCAACAGCAAAAAGAATCAGTGTGTGAGGTAATGGAGAGTGCGGACACTGTGTGTGTGTTTGGGGGTCTGGGGGCTCAGTCACTCGGCTGGAGGTTGTGGGAGACACTCGAACCCACAACCTCCTGATTCGGAGGTGAGAGATCGCAAGCGACTGAGCCACAATGTTGACAGTTTCAAACCCGGAACCTCTCAGTCCCAGATTACAATAAGGGATAAAACGGGTTATAAATAATCTATAAATTAATGTGTTTAAATACAATCCATGCGTACAATCAGGTGTTGAGGTGGGGGGAGGGGGGGCTTCTGGCTTGTCTACTGCCCGCTGCTCAGGTGCCCCTCAGGTATGCGTGGAGGCTGGGGGGCAGGGGCAGAGTTGACACCCCCGACATGCCCTCCGAGCCCAGGCTGAGCCGCACTCGCCAGCGGCAGAGAGCTTCCAGCCTCGCGGGCTGATCTGGGGAGAGAGAGAGAGAGAAGATGTTCACTCCAGCACCATAGCCATCGCCTGTCTTACTCTGTCCTTCTCTCTGTCCCCTCCTCTCCCCCTCCTCCGCCCCGCTCCTCTCTCCCCCAAACATCCTTCACAAGACGTTAAACCTCACTCCCCGTCCGTGCCCCGACCATCAAGATCTCCCACGGATCTATCCACAAAGACCAGGGGGTTTCTCTCTCTCTCCCCCGGTGTCCTGGCTGACAATCCCCCAAATAAAATTGGTCGTCCACTCCACAATTGTTTGTGTGCAATTGCCTGCCGCACTTTACCCAGTCACTACACTTTATCCTGTGAAGCGCTTCGAGACGTCTCGAAGATGTGATCGCAATCTGTATCAAACGCAGAGATTATTATATTTGTTCAGCTTCTCCCACGTAAACCGTACTCACAGAATACAATCAATTACCCACGAAGATGACGGTGGCTTTTCCTGGGGAGAAGCCGGAGAGAGAGACAGAGAGAGAGAGAGAAACCTGATTTGTTTTTGTTGCGCTTTGAATTTTAATCTTTTTTTAGATTAAAAAAAAAGTAACAGAGGTTGGAAAAGTAACCTGGGGTGGGGGGGGGGGGGGGTGGAGAGGGCTGGTGTTCGACAGATAGAGCGCCTTTCCTATCAGGAGGACGTCACAAAGTAACTTCACAGGATTCACGGTAAAGTGTAGTGACTGTGTGTGACGTGGCAGCCGATTCGCGCTCGGCGACGCCACCACAAACAGCCGTGAAGCAACGGGGAGTGAGTGAGGTTTAACGTTTCATCTGACAATGAGATGACATCTTTCTCTCTCTCTCTCTTCCCCCCCCAGTGCTGCACTAGAGAGTCAGCCTGGACTGTGAGCTCAACGCCCCCGACGTGGGGTGGGGGGAGCTCGAACAAGTGAGAGAGGTGGGTGGGGGTCTTCACGTCAGACAGTCGCGGGTTTGTGACCGAGTTGGGGATTTAATAGCGCGGAGAGCGTGTGTGAGAGAGTGTGAGAGAGAGAGAGAGGTCGGACTCACGATCCACGCTGTTGATGTAGGTCAGGGTGATGCTGGAGTCTCCCCACACCGAGCTGACCATGGGGTACAGAGTCCGGCCTCTCAGGCCGGTGAAAGCAGCTCCCAGATACTCTCCGTCCACCAGGAAGCTCAGGCTGCCCTGGTCGGCATCCAGGATGAGCAGGAAGGAGGGTGGCACCGGCAGGGGCCCGCCTGGCGAGGGCGGGTACGTGCCCGGGGCGGGCACCTTGCTGCCGTGGTACAGCTGGTTCCGGCCGAGCTCCCAGCCCCACGACTCGGAGTCACTGCCCACCAGGGCGCTGTACCCCGGGGCCTGCAGCCGGGCCCTGGCAGTACCCACCCCCACCGCGGCATGGCTGCCTCGCTGGCCCGAGGGCCACACCACCTCCCAGACGTGCAGCCCCTCCCGGTAGCCCGGCCCGGCCCGGACGCAGTCGCTGCTGGAGGAGGCCGGGCAGCGCCGAGCCGTTCGCCTGTCCTCCGCCCCCACCGTCATGTTGGGGGAGCTCTGCGCCGGGTCCCAGGAGTGTCGGAGTCGCTCCTCGTGGGGAGCGGGGGGCAAGTCCAGCAGGAGTCCCAGGCGGGACGGGGGGGACACCCCAAGCCCCCAGAAGGGGCTCCTTTCCCCAGAGCCGGTGGGGGGCGGCCCCTGAGCTTTAAACAGCCTCGGCCCCATGACTGTTATCAGCAACAAAACAACTAACAGCCTCTGGAGCAACAGCAAACAGCAACGTTGACTTTAGTGCTGGTGGTGGGTGCTAAGTGCCGGGTGGCTGGGTGCCGGGTGGCTGGGTGCCGGGTGGCTGGGTGGCTGGGTGTTGGGTGCTGGGTGGCTGGGTGCTAAGTGCTAAGTGCTGGGTGCCGGGTGGTTGGGTGCTGGGTGGCTGGGTGCTGGGTGGCTGGGTGGCTGGGTGCTGGGTGGCTGGGTGCTGGGTGGCTGGGTGCTGGGTGGCTGGGTGCTGGGTGCTGGGTGGCTGGGTGCTGGGTGGCTGGGTGGCTGGGTGGCTGGGTGCTGGGTGGCTGGGTGCCGGGTGGCCGGGTGGCTGGGTGCTACGTCTGGTGCTGGGTGCGTGGTGTGGCTCACAGAGGGGGCAGCCACTGCTTTTAAAGCACTTGGTGTGAAAGTAATCCGGTTTATCTGCATTGTGTTATCGGCCGATTACAGAATGTTCCCGTGTGTCATGACGGAGGCTGCGGAGAGAGACAGACAGTGACCGACGGCCTGGTCACCTCCTACGTTAAGCACCAGCAGCTCCTCCCTCGCGCCCCCCCCACAATCTCAGCTTCAAGGTCAGCAGCTTCCGTCACTCGCTCACCCCCACCCCCCACCTCCCCCCCACTTACATTTCGCAGAGGAATTTTCTCCGCGTGTGTGTGTACCTGACAGTGTAGGGACCCCCAGTGTGTGTGTGTGTGTGCGTGTGTCTGTGTGTGTGTGTGCGTGTGTCTGTGTGTGTGTGTGTGCGTGTGTCTGTGTGTATGCATGAGATAACGTGTAACTCTTCAGGCCACTTAGCTCAGAGAGAGGGAGGAGGAGAGATACAGGAGCGGAGACAGAGGGAGTGCAAATAGAACAAACGGTGAAGCGAGCGGGGGGGTGGGGGGGGCAGGAGTGCTGTGCAATAAATAATAATAATCCTTACGACAGGAGGTCTCAAAGCGCTTCGCAGGATTCACTGTGAAGTGTAGTGACCAAGTATTACACGATAGGGAGCCAGTGGAGGCTGGCGAGGGCTGGGGTGATGGGGGGGCCGGGGTTTAGTGGGTGTGATAGGGAGCCAGTGGAGGCTGGCGAGGGCTGGGGTGATGGGGGGCCGGGGTTTAGTGGGGGTGATAGGGAGCCAGTGGAGGCTGGCGAGGGCTGGGGTATATATTTTGGTGCAGTTAAGGATACAGACAGCAGAGACCTGAATGAATTGGAACTGGAAGTTAGCAACTAAAGCCCAAAACTCCGAATATAATCTAAAATTAGAGTAAATGTGGTTCAATGTGAAAGCACAAATACAAAGTGCCAGCTCGGGAATCTGTTATAGTCGCTTCCAGTGACTGATTGAATAAGTTCCAAGGTGAGAGTGTCTGAGGGGTGGGAGCCAAATCACGACTGACATTTATACAGTGCCTTTCGCCTCGGCAGGACATCTCAGAGTGCTTCACGCAGGGGGAAGATGAACATTGTCTCTCTTTCTCTTTCCCTTCCATTCTCCTTCACACACACTCTGTCCCCCTCTCACGCACACACACATCCTTTCCTCCTTCTGAGTCTGAGAGACGTTCATTTGGTGGTAAGCCTTGGCTGCCTATTACGCCATTGCTGGTGTTATCTGAATGCGTGAGCTCAAGGCTGTGGTAGGAGGGGAGGTAACTGTCTATGAGGCTGGAGCTGCACTCAGACAGTGTGGGGAACGCTGCCCAATGTCCTCAGCCTTGCAGACAGGAGGATAGATAGTGGCTCACATGAGGTTATCCACTTGTTTATGAAGGCGGCTGCAATGTGAGCAATGAGGCCAAATCAGCACTGCTCAATGCAAGGGCAGACAAGCCAGTGTCAGAGAGCCAGGGCCCCGTCTCCCTGCAGCACAGAGGCTGACGCGGACTTGAGGAGGTGGACAGAATGAGGGATGTTGACAGGGAGCACCTCGCCTGGTTGACCAGGGGACACAGATAACAGAGAGTCTCAAGAACAGCGAAAGGAGATCTTGGGAGGAATGTTTTCACCCAGAGACACTGGGCTCTGTGAGCCAGTGCGGACCTGATGGGCTAAATGGCCTCCTTCTGTACTGTGGGTTTCCATGTTTCTACAGTCAGACACACAAATACACAGAGCTCTGTGCACAGGCTCAGATACACAGTTCCACGCATGTACTCACCCCACAAAGAGAAACATGTTTACACTGACACAGAGAGAACAGTGTAAACACACACACTGTGTGGCAAGAACATGGAATATAGATTGAGCCAAGGCTTGGGGAGGCCAGAGTGTGCATTGGGGTAAATGCTGGAGTCTAACCAGGTGAACCACACAGCTTGCCCATTCATATCACTGTCATGGCAAGCTTTCACGCTGCTTGTCCAGCTAAGTCCACCCTCCCCGTTAGTTAGTTGGGGCTTTGGCTGTGGGGTTAACAGATGCTGAGTGGGAGGATTCCCTGCCCCAGTGACTGATCGGCCCTTAAGGTCCTGCCGATGAGCCGGGCCGGGCTGGGCTGCCGTCACGGAGAGTGGTGGTGGTGGGGGGGTTCGATCCTGACATCCTGTTGCCAAACACGGCACCTTCAATTCAGTTAGGACCAGAACCCACTTCCTCGTCCCCACCCCGCCAGGTATATAATGTGTGAGGATGCATGTTGGGATGGGACTGTAATAGACGTCTCACAAACCTAATCACAGATGATGTATTTCATCAGAAGTGACAAGTACGATAACATCTATAGGAAGTAAGAACAAGGAACTGAAAGCGAGATGTCATCATGCAAAGACACTTGTATTTGCGATCATCCTTGAGAAGGAAGGGTAGGAGTAACAGGAGAGTCACAGCAACAGTGACCGGTGCCACGGAGAGAGAGTGAGAGAGAGAGACGGAGAGATGGTGACTGGCGCACTTTTCCTTCTCCAGCTGCTTGTCGGTGAGTTACAGGCTGGAATCTAATAGGGGGGTTTCAGAGATTTATATATAAATCTGTAGCTTTGTGGTTAGAGAGCTCGCCTCGCAAGCAAGAGGACCTGGGTTGATTCGGACAATTAATCAAGGCTTATTAATTCAGATTAATAATGGTTATAGGTCATTAAAAGAATACATCGAATTATGTTTACATATCCACACAGACTGTAATTCACAACAATTTAAGTTGATCAAACCAACTGCTGCGGGAGAGATAGAGGAGCGTCGTCCAATTCATTGCCCCATTTGAATCCAAATATAAGTCCTCAATTGGTATCCAAGTATTGCTGTACTGTTTCCAGTTCGATATCACCCAAAGGTATTCAGGTATTATTGCACATTTAGTGTTGTTTAAATCACAGTCATGATCTTCCTTCTTTAGAAACTGGAATATGGTTCTCGACTCTAAGTTCCAATTTCTTCCTTCTCTTTTTCTCTCTTTCTCTTGAAAAGAGGAGGGTGAGGGGTGACCCGATAGAGGTCTTTAAAATGATGAAAGGTCTTCATAGGGTCGACATAGGGAAGATATTTCCACTTGTGGGGGAGACCAAAACCAGGGGCCATCACCAAATTAATCACCAGCTCCACTCATATGAGTCTAACAAATCTAATACAATTTTTCGATGAGGTAACAGAGAGGGGATAAAGATAGTACAGTTGATGTAGTTTATATGGACTTTCAAAAGGCATTTGACAAAGTGCCACATGAAAGACTTGTGAGAAAGATAGAAGCCCACGGTATAAAAGGGACAGTGGCAGCGGATCGAGAACTGGTTGGGAGACAGAAAGCAGAGAGTTGTGGTGAACGGCTGCTTTTCTGACTGGAGGGAAGTGTACAGTGGCGTTCCCCAGGGATCGGTATTAGGACCACTGCTCTTCTTAATATACATAAATGATCTGGACTTGGGTATAGCAAATACCATCTCCAAGTTTGGGGACGACACAAAGTTAGGGAGGGGGTAAACAGTGAGAAGGATAGGAGCCGACTGCAGGAAGATATAGACAGAATGTAAAATGGGCGACACATGGCAGATGAGTTTCAATGTAGAGAAATGCGAAGTAATGCATTTTGGTAGAAAGAATGAGCGGAGGCAATAATGGCTGGTAATACAATCTTAAGGGGGTAAAACAACAGAGCGACCTGGGGGGGGGGCAGGTAACTGAATCCTTGAAGGTGGCAGGACAGGTAAAAAGGGCATATAGGATACTGGGCTTTATAAATAGGGGCATAGAGTACAAGAGTCAGGAGGTGATGATTAACCGATATAAACGCTGGTTAGACCTCAGTTAGAATACTGCCCCAGTTCGGGGCCCCACACTATAGGAAGGATGTTAAGGCATTGGAAAGGGTACAGAGGAGATTTACGAGGATGGTAACAGGAATGAGGGACCGTGATGATGAGGAAAGGCTGGAGAGGCCGGGAATATTCTCATTGGAGCAGAGAAGGTTACGAGGACCTAATAGAGGTCTTCAAAATCATGAGGGGATTTGATGGGATAGAAAGGGACAAACTGTTCCCACTGGTGGGAGTGTCGGTGACTCGAGGTCACAGATTCAAAATAGTCTCTAAAAGAAGCCGAGTGGAGGGGAGAAGACATGTTTTCACGCAGCGAGTTGTTGGAATCTGGAACATTGCCTGAAAGGGCGGTCGAGGCCGATTCCATAACTACTTTTAAAACTGCGGTGGACGGGTATTTGCGGAGGACGGGTTTGCAGGTTATGGGGAAAGCGCCGGGAGTGGGATTGACATTAATTGCTCCTTTCAAAGAGCCGCACAGACTCGATGGGCCGAATGGCCTCTTTTTGTGCTGTACAATTCTATGATTCTATGAGACTGATCGTATGTCTCAAATATATAAACATCGCAAATATAATTTGAGATATTATTTAACACATTAATTACAGAAATCCTACATTATTATATAGAATAACGGAGGGGAGGAGTGAGTTCGAGACTGGAATCTGCTCCAGGGGTTTATATATAGAATAACACACCCCTGGGGGCGAGTTACAGGCCGGAGAGCAGTTGTGGAGTTTGACGATCGTAATAAATGATGGTACAATACTCGGCCTTAATAAGGATAAGTAAGACAACTCCTGGACAACTCAGATACATTTTCACTGTTTCTCTCTCACAGTTGCGACAAGTAACAGCAAATTCAAGGTGAATCAGCCAGAGTCTGTGTCAAGGATGCTGGGAGACTCTGTCACCATCCCCTGCCAGTTCTCCTACCCAACCGAGTACCGTGCTACCAAGATTCGCATTTATTGGAGAAAATATCAGTTTCACGGACCGTTCATATTCAACGTGTCAGAGGGATATATTCACCCCAATTACAGCGGACGGATTAACTTCCTGGGGAAGCCAGAGGGAGAGAAGACCGGCACCATCCGGATCAACAGCCTGAAACAAAACGATTCAAGTTATTATTTCTGTCGGGTCAAGACCGGGGAAGTAAGCCACAGATGTGGCAAAGTATCCCTGGGACACAGCTCAGGGTAGAATCGCACAGTACAACAGGTAAATACACCAGGAATGTGTCCTGCGACAGTCTCAGTGTAAGAGATAACACTCCAGGAATGTTGGGAACTTTGAGCTCACAGTCCAGGCTGACCCTCCAGGGCAAGTGCTGCATTATCGGAGGTGCCGTCCTTCGCTTGAGACACGAAACTGCCCGTTGACGCACACATAATTTAAAGAGGTGGGAGTTTCTCTTTGAACGCTCATCCGAAAGACGTCGCCTCCAAAAAGGTGGGAGCACTCCCCCTCCCCACCGCATTGGAGCGTCAGCCCCAACTGTGAGCTCAAAGACCCAACTGAGTGAGAAGGTTCTAATAATAAGGCTCCAACCTACAACCTCGAGCCAGGCTGACACTCTGTACAGCCGAACAATCTGCTGGCTCACCCGGAGCAGACAGGTTTGTGCCAGCGCCAAACACAAACAGAAAGTTAACTGGGTCCAAAGGAAATGTAAAAATAATACCAAACATTATTTTATCATCTTGGAAGGCAAAACAACTGAACAACCCAAATGCACACATACTCACACAAGCCCACAAGCCAGCAGGATTCCGGGGAGCGAGACGAACAAGGATCCGGGGAACGAAACATGGATTGCTGTGGGCTGTGCGGTTGCGGTGCTACTTGTGATTGCTATCATTGTCGTCGTTGTCTGGAAAAGGCGTAAGAATGCAAGTAAGTGGCTACGTACATATCCTCCAAACTGGCAGCTTAAGCTCAGTCTCACAGTGCAGTGTGTCAGTGCTTGGCTCCAGCAGACTGCAACTGATCGGTCCATGGCCGATCGTGGGAATGTTGCTGTGCGCAAAACTGGCTGCCGGGTTTTGCCCACAACACACACAGTCACCACGCTTTTTCTCCTGCGAGTCCTGTGTCTCAAAGCACTTCACAGAATACACTGCAAAGTGAATTGATTGCACTGTATTTTTGTGGGAGAAACTTGGCAGCCAATTGCGCACATCGGTGTCCCACACACAGTCGTGGCTTGAGTGACTACATTTTTGGGGGGAGGGATTATTACCCCCAGAAAAGCGTTCTGCCTGACAATGACTGACAACCGGGTTCATTCTTACTGCTGGTAAATAGAGGCGGGTGGGTGGAGTAAAGAAACTTGGCTAAGGTTTCGCCCTGCCCGGGAATTGATCCCAGGTCCTCTCACTTGTGAGTGCTCTAACCACTGTGGGGCAGCACTCCACTCTCCCATGTGAAGGACGCTGGTTGAAAGCGAGTTGTTGTTGTAGACTAGGTGGCATTTCTGGTCTGTAGAAACCTGGATTCTGGAGAACCACAGTCTGCGCCACAAATAGCTGATGTTCTGTCTGTTCCTGCATTTCAGATCTTCATAATAAATCGGAGCCCAACAACAAGCCTGCGGACAACGTGCAAACACCTCACTACACAACAATCACCGGATCCACAGGCCATGATGAGGTGAGGATTTTTGGGGTCAGCCGGGTGTCCGACACGCATGGAAACCCATCACAGTGATTAAGACCAAATCAGACTGAGGGTACCACATGTTTATGCCACCTATATGTCGCTGGGTATGTAATGGAAGGCACATTCTTTCTCCCTGGAAGGACACATACTGCTTATGTAATCCCCAAGAGTATAAGGCACAGGCTGGGATGAGACTGGGCTTGGGGACCACAGACCTTATTACAAAATGTTAAGTGGAAATGAAAAAGTAAACACAAAAGAATACTTTAGGACACACCAAAGCAGATGGTGGAGTGGGGGGGGGGTAAGCAGATGGGATAGGTAGGGAGGTGGGAGGGCACGAAGGGTTTTTTGAAAACAAGTGAAAGGATATTAGACAATGGAAGGGATAATTAAACCCAAGGGAACCCCCTCTCCCTCACCCACAATGATTTACTCTTAACCACTTGGTATTTCAGGAAGAAAACACTGAGGGTATTGTCTACGCAAAACTACAGATTGGACAGAGCAATGTCACTAAAGTCCCGCTGGCAGATCAAAATACATTATACGCAGCTGTCGACTTCCGCAATAAAAGTAGTTAAATTTACTTTTCCCAACACATGCCATAATGTTACTGGAAATAAAAATACCATCAAGTGTCGGAAACTGTTTTGCAATATACCCGCACTGTGACCTGTTTTCTGTATGGGTCAATCTTCCTTCTGCTTCTCTCAGATTGTTTTTTTTCCACTGAAAAGAAATAACTCCATTTACTAAGCTTGTTAGAGTTAAGAGTGCTTCGCAGTAACTAATGCCACGTGTCGTACGTAGGGAACCAACAGGGAGACTCCGCAACAAACAGACATCGGATGAGGCACAACAGTGAGACAAAGTGATTCAGACCCAATGAGACAAGTGACACAGAGACACGTAGTGAGTCACAGACACACAGTGACACACACACACACAGTGACACACAGGTTGTAGACAGATTTATTAGAAAACACCCAAGTTGGCTATTATCCTCCTCGTTATGACTATGCTCAGCAAGTCCACTTTGTGTGTCTGTTTATATACTTTTTAAAGAGTTCAGACTTGAAATAGTTATTATTTTAACATTTCGCTCTGCTTTTCTTTAAAATTTTAACATTTAACTTTTTTTAAATCGCATTTTTTTAACATTTTGCTTTTGCGACGAATGTTAAGTTGTTGCATTGTTAATGTCTGTGTGGACAAAAATTACAGCCAATTGATAAGAGTGCCTCATTCTGTTGTGAAGTGACTGTTTGTTTGTAGGCAAATGTGTTTAAAATGTTAATTTTATTTCCATAATAAACGTAATTCATCTCAACACCAGTTTTCCTCATTGAATTGTTGAAGAAAATGTGTGCATGAGGGTACAATTCTACCGACAGGGCCGTTCCTTTCGTTCAGCAACAGCAACAGACAACAAATTAAGGTTGTGTAGCGCCTTTCGCGTCAGGAGGACATCCTAAAGGGGCTCGAGACAGTCAGGGATCCACACCCAAGCTGGTGGCTGGGATCAGGAGAGGTGGAGGGCGGAGATAGGAGGGTGACTGAAGGCACGATCGAAGAGGAGGGTCTTGGGGAAATGCCTTGAAGGAGGCAAGGGTGGGAGCGAGGCGTAGGACTTTGGGATGGAGTTCCGGAGTGTGGGGGCAGAGAGATTGAAGGTCCGACCGCCGATGGTGGGGCGGGCACTGCAGTGACTTGATCCACTGATGAAGATCCTACGTGCATTTTTTTTGGAAAAAGAGAACTTTATTGGCAGTCCAGTCATATTCGGCCAAAGTAGTCTGCGCCAGTGTTTGTACTCTACACTCTCCTATTCCCTTCCATTCCTTCTCCCTCGTGTCTGCAACACGATTCCTCTTGAACCCGTCAGTGCTTTCTTCACCAACACAGCTTCCGACAGTGGGAAGAAGTTCCTCCTAAATACCGATTAGATCTGAAACTCGTGCTTCTATATTTATACCGTCTCGTTATGGACTCACCAAAAGGGGAAATTGCCTGTCAACAATGTCTGAACGCACAAATATACAGTCAATTCACTTTACAGTATGTTCTGTGAAGCGCTTTGGGACGTCCTCCCGATGTGAAAAGCGCTATATCAAATGCAAGGATTATTATTATTATTATCACTAATATCAAATGCAAGGATTATTATTATTATTATCACAACAACATGACATTTATAGAGCGCCTTTCAGGTCGGGAGGGCCTCCCAATTATAATGATAAGCCTTGTATTTGATACGGCGACTTATCCCGTCTGTGAGATATCTCGAAGCGCTTCACAGGAAATACTGTAAAGTGTAGTGACTGTGTGTTTTGTGGGCGAAACATGGCAGCCAATTGCGTACAGCAGTCTCCCCATAAACAGTCGTGGATTGAGTGACCACATTATCATTATTTTACCCCCGGAAAAGCGAGCCACCAATCGACTAACAAGCGGGTTCATGTTTGCTGTGAGATGAACAGAGACTTACTTTGCCATGAATATCTATTGGGATTAACGTTTCAAATTGAATAATGAAAAATATTTTAAAACGTGCGTTTTTTGGGGAGGGGTCTGACACACGCAACAACAACAACAAGATTCCATTTATAGAGCGCCTTTCACGTCGGGAGGACGTCCCAAAGTGCTGGACAGTTGGATCAGGACCCGAGCAGTGGTGAAATGGTCAGGGTGATGTGAGGGGAGGGAGAGAGCGAGGACGGGGGAAATGGTCAGGGTGAGGGGAGCGAAGGGAGGGAGCGAGGAGGGGGTAGAGAGTTGAGAGGGGAGCTGAAGGCTCGGTCAAAGAGAAAGGTCTTGAGACCGGTCTTGAAGGAGGAAAGGGAGGAAGCGGCGAGCATATAGAGGGTGAAGAGGAGGGGACCGAGGACAGAGCCCTGAGGGACACCGCACGAGACAGTGCGGGGGATGGAGGAAAATGCTGCCGATAGGTCGAGGAGGACGAGGAGGCAGAGGGAGCCCTGGTCGTAGATGGTCAAGGTGTCACGCAGAAACCCATCACTGTGCTTAAAATTATCTAAATTAAATGGAGAATTCCACATACCTCCCAAGTCCTGCTAAACAAGCTGCTTTGTCATCAGCTGTGCCCTGGAAATTTCCGATGTTTGTAATAGAGTGGTTACTCTCTCTCTCGGAGGAATGGGCCCCGCTCACCTAATTCTGGAGAGGATTAGGCACAGGTTAGCAAAAGCCAAGGCTTTGGAGACCTCAGAGCATGTGTTGGAGTAACTGCTGGAGTTTAACCAGCTACACTTGCGTAGCTTTCTAGCAAATTTCCAGGTCTGCTCTATCTGTTTCAGTTTGGGCTTTGAATTTAATAGAAACTGTGAAGTACTTTGAGATATGTTGACATTATGGATGAATCATTATACCTACAGGTAATAATCCCCTAAAATAATAATAATCCTTGCATTTGATATAGCGCTTTTCACGTCGGGAGGACGTCCCAAAGCGCTTCACAGAACACACTGTAAAGTGAATTGACTGTATATTTGTGGGCAAACGCGGCAGCCAATTGCGCACAGCAATGTCCCACAAACAGTCGTAGATTGAAAATGACCAACTTATTACTGTTTTGTGTTTTTGGAGGGATTATTATTAAAAAAATACTAATTGGGTCAGTGGGACACTGTTGTACGCAATTGGCTGCCTCATTTCACCCACAAAATCTATAGTCAATTCACTTTACAGTAGATTCTGTGAAGCGCTTTGAGACGTCTCGAAGACGTGATAAGGTTCTCTGTCAAATGCAACGATTATTTATTTTATTATAAATACCAAATGCAAAGGTTATTGTTTAATGGAACAACCTATTTTAACTTATTATCTTTACATACTGGCTGATGAGTGACTCAGCGATTTTCAGCTCTGAAACTGAAACACAAATTACATCGGTCTCCACAGAGAAATTGAAAGTGTAAGCCATTCTGCAATTTCCTAGAAGTGACGTGGTTATTTTTCAGATAGGTACAGATACACATCCCTGGGTACACCCATCCAGATCAGTTTCTGTGAGAGGGAGCACAGTGACAGGACTTTGGGCGTTAGGGAGAATCCTTCAATCTGAAACCCGAACAAGAGGAAAAGTCTGCAACCTTTTGATCAGGGGAGCAAACCTCTGGTGCTCTTTGAAGCTGAGTAGATGCACGATAGTACAAAGAAGTGAGTACAGATTTGTCAGTTTCTTTTAAGTGCTTAAAGAAAAAGGCTGTGCTGCACGGGTGTGAATCTGCTGATGGTGGGATGGGAAGAGCGGGGACATGGAAGGACACCAGCGTTCACTGACTGAAAGGAATCGTTCAGGCATCTGAAACACTGGCATCAAAGTAATATAATAATCATATCAGAGTGATATAATAATAATTCTTGCATTTGAAATAGTGCTTTATCACGTCTTCGAGACACCTCAAAGCAAAAGTAGTGACAAAGGTCTCAATAGGGGCATAGTTCACTAAAGTTAATGATTTATTCATCAAATGCCATATCACGGTGATTTTGTTGTTGTTGTTGTTTTCTGTAACATACTCAGGGCTTGAATTTCTAGTCTAACATTAACAATAATAATAATAGCAGTGGATGTAGCGCCTCATCCCATCATCAAGTCGTCTCAAAGCGCTTCACAGAATATACTGTAAAGTGAATTAATTGACTGTATGTTTTGCGGACGAAACAATCCACCAGATAAGATCGATCATTCACTTAATGCTTGCGGGACATTCCTGAGCGTAGACCGGCTGCCACATTCACCCACAAAATGCATTACTCTTCACAGTAAATTGTGAAGCATTTTAGGATATGACAGGCATTCTATCAAACTCAAGAAGGACGGCACTTCTGACAATACAGCACTGCACTGGTAATTAACCACTCGCATATTAATTTCTTTCCAGCTGTGACTAACACAGTCCCTCACCATGGCGAGCGACCACAGTTCATCCGACTTCATACGAAAACGTCGCAAAAACTTCAGGGCCGTTCTGGGGGAAGCACCAGACACTGTGCTGGATGAGCTGGATTCCTTGCTGCTCATCACCAGAGAGGAATACGACAAGATCGAAGGGATGCCGAACCCCAGCGACAAAGCCAGAGAGCTCATAAACACCATGCTCCGCAAAGGAGAAAGGGCGTGCCAGCAGTTCCTCACAGCCCTGCACAAATTACAGGAAACACTGCCGAGGCTGGTGGAGGTATTAGCTGAGGGCTGTCCCAGTACAAGCGGTGAGTTCAATGTTACATCTCCATCTTTTAATAACTAAACAGAACTAACCCTCAAAGGGGCGACTCTCCTGGTCCATATTAAGCAATTAATTAAGTCATTAAGACAACAACAGCAACTTGCATTTACACAGCGCTCCTCACACAGGGCAGAAGGAGGGTGCGAGGCAGAGAGCCAGAGGGATAGAGTGACAGAGCTTTGGGGCGTAGTGGCTGAAAGCCCGGCCACCGATGGTGGAATGGAGGGCACGAGGGACTCGCAGAAGGTCAGAGTCAGTTAAACAGAGGCAAGAGGCTGTGGGGTCAGCAGGTCGGAGAGGTAGAGATGGTGCCAGGGCACGAAGGGGTTTGAAGATGAGCGTGAGGATCTTGAAATTGAAATACCTCAAAGAATATATTGTAGAGTGACTGTGTATTTTGTGGGCAAAACGAAGCAGCCAATATTAAATGCAAGTTGTTGAATTAATTTAACTCATAAAACACAGTATTAGCCGTGGCGGTTAAATGCTCAAACTTTTCAAGTGAGATCGCAATGTGTTTTGTAACACCAGTAGCCACGGAACGATGCCACAGTGTGTAACAAGCCTGCGTGATGTTTGCTCTGTAGATGATTCTTCTTCCGAACACCCAGAAGGGAAACGGGGACTTGAGGAGTTCAGCCAGAACCAGGAACAGGAACAGGAGCAGCAGCAGGTCCTGAACATAACCCCCTCTAGTCCTCTCGCCGTAGAAGGTGAGTCATTGTCAGCAAGTGGCTATGGGGGGTTGGGGGCTACTGAATGCAAATTGGCCGCACATTTGCTTACAAAATACAATCGTTTTAAAGTAGTGTAAATTTTGTGAAATCTTGTCTTTTTTTATTGCTGGGGTCAGGAAATCCTCCCACTCAGCTCCGACAGGCCAAAGCCCCAACTAACGGGTAGGGTGGTCCTAGCCAACACGTAGGGATAGCTCTCCAGGTAGTGCTCTTAACGGTAAACCATATTAACTGGTTAAACACCCAGCAGTTTGTGGTATTTTCTCCAAAGCTGACTCTTCCTACAAAGAACCAGAAGCGGAAACTGGCACTGAAGAGTTCAGCCCCAACCAAGGACCGGAGCAGCCGAAGGAAGAGTGCCTTGAGCCTGAACTGCCCGCCCTACTCAGCAAAGAAGGTGAGTGATTGGTTGCTGCTTTTCCGGGGGTAATAACCCCTTCACAAAATGAATTAAATAAAGTAATAATTTGGTCACTCAATCCACGGCTGTTTGTGGGGACGCTGCAGCGCGCAATTGGCTGCTGCGTTTAACCCACAAAATATACAGTCACTACACTTTGTAGTCTATTCTGTGAAGAGCTTTGAGACGAGTTGAAGATGTGATAAGGTGCAGGAAACAAATGCAAGGATTATTATTGTTATTATGAACCAGAACCTGGCAGTGAGAGAGATAGGACAGAGGAGACCATTACACAGCCATTTGATACGCTGTATGGGAAATTTTCGAGTGAGGTGCCAGCAGAGCAGGAGCACAGCACTCATCATCTGGGACTCAACCTCAGCATCTGGTGGCACTGGGTGTGCTGGGAGTCGAGGTGGAATGGGGCTGGCAAAGGCCTACCATAGCTTGAATAAGGGAGAGCTGGCAAGGGACATGTCAAGTGAGAACTGGAGTGGTATAATCGTGGATATGGTAGTTACAACAACAACAACATTACATTTATAGAGCACCTTTCACGTCGGGAGAATGTCCCAAAGTGCTGAACAGGCAGGTGTCGGGGCCCGAGCATGGGGGAGGGGTGGTGTAGGGGTGAGGGGTGGTGTAGGGGTGAGGGAAGGCAGATAGGTGGGAGGGAGATCAAAGGCACGGTCGAAGAGGAGGGTCTTGAGACCGGCCTTGAAGGAGGCAAGGGAGGAAGCGAGGCGAAGGGACCGTGGGATGGAGTTCCAGAGTGTGGGGGTGGAGAGGCTGAAAGCCTGGCCACCAATGGTAGGGCGGGTCGGACGGGAGACATGGAGCAGGCCGGAGCCCGCTGAACGGAGGGAGCGGGCAGGTTGGTAGGGAGTCAGCAGGTCAGAGAGGTAGGAGGGGACAAGGCCATGGATGGCCTTAAAGGTGAGGACGAGGATCTTGAACTCAGTCCTCTAGGGGATGGGGAGCCAGTGGAGTCGGGCGAGGGTGGGGGTGATGGGGTCACGGAGCCTGGTGCATGAGAGTACACGAGCTGCAGAGTTTTGGATGATCTGCAGCTTGTGAAGGGAAGAGTTACATTTATATAGCGCCTTTCAGGTATGGAGAACATCTCAGAACAGTTGGATTATTGGGGTATATTGCACATATACAGATTTGGATCTGTTCCACATTTATACACATGCCATTGCTGACTGTGATAAGTAACCCCTCATGTGGGGTAAAATGTACTTCTACCATTTGTATTCATGGAGATAATGATTGTCATTTAATTTACAGAAAAAGGAAGAAATCTCCAAGAAATGCTTCAGAACCTGGGTCTCCAGGACTTGTACACGCGTAAGCTATCCCTGAGTGAGGTTCTGGAGATTGGGCCCCAAACACTGGTCTGCACAAAGCCTCAATCCTTGCTCTGTGTTGCTGAGTACTTTCTAAAAAAGCTGATGATTCTCAGTTTGACAGCCAGAAATGTTAAGTGTACGGGAAGGGTTGGGAGAGGGGTAGGAAATGCTGAACAAACCGACTTTTCTGACATCTTTGACCTGCAGGAGCAGGCGGATGGTACTTGGTGCAATTCTTGGTACTTGGTGCAATGGAATGGAGGGCACGAGGGACTCGCAGAAGGTCAGAGTCAGTTAAACAGAGGCAAGAGGCTGTGGGGTCAGCAGGTCGGAGAGGTAGAGATGGTGCCAGGGCACGAAGGGGTTTGAAGATGAGCGTGAGGATCTTGAAATTGAAATACCTCACAGAATATATTGTAGAGTGACTGTGTATTTTGTGGGCAAAACGAAGCAGCCAATATTAAATGCAAGTTGTTGAATTAATTTAACTCATAAAACACAGTATTAGCCGTGGCGGTTAAATGCTCAAACTTTTCAAGTGAGATCGCAATGTGTTTTGTAACACCAGTAGCCACGGAACGATGCCACAGTGTGTAACAAGCCTGCGTGATGTTTGCTCTGTAGATGATTCTTCTTCCGAACACCCAGAAGGGAAACGGGGACTTGAGGAGTTCAGCCAGAACCAGGAACAGGAGCAGCAGCAGGTCCTGAACATAACCCCCTCTAGTCCTCTCGCCGTAGAAGGTGAGTCATTGTCAGCAAGTGGCTATGGGGGGTTGGGGGCTACTGAATGCAAATTGGCCGCACATTTGCTTACAAAATACAATCGTTTTAAAGTAGTGTAAATTTTGTGAAATCTTGTCTTTTTTTATTGCTGGGGTCAGGAAATCCTCCCACTCAGCTCCGACAGGCCAAAGCCCCAACTAACGGGTAGGGTGGTCCTAGCCAACACGTAGGGATAGCTCTCCAGGTAGTGCTCTTAACGGTAAACCATATTAACTGGTTAAACACCCAGCAGTTTGTGGTATTTTCTCCAAAGCCGACTCTTCCTACAAAGAAACAGAAGCGGAAACTGGCACTGAAGAGTTCAGCCCCAACCAAGGACCGGAGCTGCCGAAGGAAGAGTGCCTTGAGCCTGAACTGCCCGCCCTACTCAGCAAAGAAGGTGAGTGATTGGTTGCTGCTTTTCCGGGGGTAATAACCCCTTCACAAAATGAATTAAATAATGTAATAATTTGGTCACTCAATCCACGGCTGTTTGTGGGGACGCTGCTGGGCGCAATTGGCTGCTGCGTTTAACCCACAAAATATACAGTCACTACACTTTGTAGTCTATTCTGTGAAGAGCTTTGAGACGAGTTGAAGATGTGATAAGGTGCAGGAAACAAATGCAAGGATTATTATTGTTATTATGAACCAGAACCTGGCAGTGAGAGAGATAGGACAGAGGAGACCATTACACAGCCATTTGATACGCTGTATGGGAAACTTTCGAGTGAGGTGCCAGCAGAGCAGGAGCACAGCACTCATCATTTGGGACTCAACCTCAGCATCTGGTGGCACTGGGTGTGCTGGGAGTCGAGGTGGAATGGGGCTGGCAAAGGCCTACCATAGCTTGAATAAGGGAGAGCTGGCAAGGGACATGTCAAGTGAGAACTGGAGTGGTATAATCGTGGATATGGTAGTTACAACAACAACAACATTACATTTATAGAGCACCTTTCACGTCGGGAGAATGTCCCAAAGTGCTGAACAGGCAGGTGTCGGGGCCCGAGCATGGGGGAGGGGTGGTGTAGGGGTGAGGGGTGGTGTAGGGGTGAGGGAAGGCAGATAGGTGGGAGGGAGATCAAAGGCACGGTCGAAGAGGAGGGTCTTGAGACCGGCCTTGAAGGAGGCAAGGGAGGAAGCGAGACGAACGGACTGTGGGATGGAGTTCCAGAGTGTGGGGGTGGAGAGGCTGAAAGCCTGGCCACCAATGGTAGGGCGGGTCGGACGGGAGACATGGAGCAGGCCGGAGCCCGCTGAACGGAGGGAGCGGGCAGGTTGGTAGGGAGTCAGCAGGTCAGAGAGGTAGGAGGGGACAAGGCCATGGATGGCCTTAAAGGTGAGGACGAGGATCTTGAACTCGGTCCTCTAGGGGATGGGGAGCCAGTGGAGTTGGGCGAGGGTGGGGGTGATGGGGTCACGGAGCCTGGTGCATGAGAGTACACGAGCTGCAGAGTTTTGGATGATCTGCAGCTTGTGAAGGGAAGAGTTACATTTATATAGCGCCTTTCAGGTATGGAGAACATCTCAGAACAGTTGGATTATTGGGGTATATTGCACATATACAGATTTGGATCACACAACTGTTCCACATTTATACACATGCCATTGCTGACTGTGATAAGTAACCCCTCATGTGGGGTAAAATGTACTTCTACCATTTGTATTCATGGAGATAATGATTGTCATTTAATTTACAGAAAAAGGAAGAAATCTCCAAGAAATGCTTCAGAACCTTGGTCTCCAGGACTTGTACACGCGTAAGCTATCCCTGAGTGAGGTTCTGGAGATTGGGCCCCAAACACTGGTCTGCACAAAGCCTCAATCCTTGCTCTGTGTTGCTGAGTACTTTCTAAAAAAGCTGATGATTCTCAGTTTGACAGCCAGAAATGTTAAGTGTACGGGAAGGGTTGGGAGAGGGGTAGGAACAAAAGGCTTCGAGGGATCATTATCCTCAGAAAGGCGCTCCGCCAATCGACTAACAACCGGGTTTCCGACTTACTGCTGGTAAACGGAGGCGGCTGTGTGCGGAGTGAGGAGAATTGCCCAACATTTCGCCCCGTCCGGGAAGAGAACCCGGGTCCTCTCGCTTGCGAGGCGAGTGCTCCAACCACTCAGCTCCAGGACTCCACATCGGGATCCACGACCACATTAATCAGCATTCACAGTTCTTTATTAACTGGTCACAAGGTTCCCCGATGTCGGAGGTGCTTTACAAACGTCATTTGTTGTTGCTTT
>NW_024704801.1:189803-206857 GCF_018977255.1 Callorhinchus milii
ATGCTGAACAAACCGACTTTTCTGACATCTTTGACCTGCAGGAGCAGGCGGATGATACTTGGTGCAATCCGTTAGATGTCATCACTGCTGTTTTTCTCTGTGCCGATAGCTTCCTGCAGCAGGAGATGATGTTTAAGATGTCCATGTGCCAGTTTGCTTTGCCCCTTTTGCTCCCAGACTGCAGCAGGGAAGGCTCCACACTGCTTCTGTGGGCCATGCGATCCATCGTTAAGAAGTGGAGACCTCAATCACTGGAAGCCAGCAAAGGCTTCAAAGAGGAAACCATGGCAACCATGAACTTGCCCGTGATTTCGTTCATTCGCCTGGGCAATAATTCCACATCAAAGTCAAAGGTTTTAAACGAGGTGCTGAGCAACCCGCATCAAAACTTATTGATCCCATTAAATAAATAACCGCCGGCTCAGGCTTTGCATTATTTCCTGACCATTTCTTAATCGAGAGAGAAATCTGTGAAGAAATACAGCAAATTAACCCCAACTGCGCATTCCCATTGTCAACTTTTTTGGTTTCTTAAAAACACATGCGTTTGGAGAGAGAGGGGAGAGACGGGGGAGAGGGGGGGAGGGGAGAGGGGGGAGAGAGGGGTGGAGTAGGGGGGAAGGGGGGAGAGGGTCAGGGGAGGGTTGGGGAAGGAAAAGTTTGGATACGGGACAGAATAAGTTCCTGGTGCTGGGTGGAGAAATACTTTTGCGGGTTTGGGCTGTTGGGGGTCAGTGTCCGGGAACCACAGATAATGTTCTCTCAGTCTCTCTGTCACTGACACCACGATGCCCATCTCACGGCTGCTGCTGTCTCCTTCGTGCCAGGTTGTTTACCATGGTCGACGGAAACAGTTTCGAGTCCAACAAGTCCTTGTACTGTAGCTCTGGCATCACCATCCTCACACACCTCTCCCTCGTGTGGTTGTTGAGCGATGGCTTGAGGTTGTAGCCCATGATTTTGGCACGACCGTATTGGAAGGGTTTGATGTTCTTGTCCTGGATCTGAGCGGCCTCCACAGGCTGGCCACCCTGCAGACACAGATCCATCATCTCCTGCCGTTTCTCCCGTAGGATCTGGACATCGCGCCTCATCCTCTCCCGCCCGTACCTGTCCACCCGCTGCCAGAATGTCCGGTTGAAGTGCAGATACAAGCTCCAGTCCAGGGCGTTCCAAGCCCTGATCTGCCCCATGGTCTCGGTGGACAATCTGCTCACCGTCTTGTTGCTCCTGAGGTTCAGCTTGAAGGTCACCAGGTCGTCCAGGTCCCAACACAGAGCCTGCCTCAGCAACACCATGGACTGGTCAAAGTACTCGGCCAACAGGACCAGGTGGAAGGTCTCCTCGATCTCCTTCAGCACCGCGGCCACATAGTGCTCTGTCACGTTGGCGTTGTGGTCGTGGCCAAAGTCAAACCACATCAGGTTCCTGGCGTAATGGCTGCCGGTCTCTGAGACGCTGTAGTATCTCCAGGGATCTCTGTAAAACTGCTCCAGTCTCTGGACTTTGCTGAAGGCTGTGCTCGAGCCCTTGTAATAGGTGAAAGCCGACTCCGCTAATGTGACCGGGTTACGGAGGATGGAGAAGTAGAAAGTTCCTCTGGGCATCACCTTCTCAACCTGGAAACAGACAGACAGACAGACACCGGCCCAGCCGGCCGGTCACTAATCCTCTCCAGCCAAAGCCATCGTGACCCCAGGCCTCAAACAGCAGCAAGAAATGACCGCCCGGGAACAGGGGCTGAGACAGTGCAATGTTCTCAAAGTGGGGGGAGAGATACTGAGGAACTGAGGGAATTGATTGAGGTGGAAAAGGGAGATGGACAGAGACTTGGGAAGTAAAGAGGTTCACTCACACACAGACACACACTCACACACATTCATACACACTCACACACACACAGACACACATTCACAGACACACACTCACAGACACACACTCACACACATTCATACAAACTCACACACATACACACACTCACACACAGACACACACTCACAGACACACACTCACACACATTCATACACACTCACACATTCATACACACTCACACACACACACAGACACACATTCGTATACTCACACACAGACACATACACAAACTCACACACATTCATACACACTCACACACAGACACACACTCACACACAGACACACACTCACCCACAGGCATTCACACTCACTCACATTCACTGCCTCCATTCCTCCCCACAGTTGATTTCAGTACACGGTTTGACCCGCAGCCTCTGTACACTAATTATTAGTAATGATTAATATTATTATTCACTGACTCAGAGTGAAAATGCCACGTGTGATATAAACAACTCCTGAAACTAATATCCATAAATATATCAAGCGCAGTGTACTTTGTGCTGCGGGTGACCAAAAAGGCACTATATATCCAGATAACACAATCTTTCACTGGATAAATAGCTGAATTGCTGGGAAGGATTCCCAACTCTGGGCCGCGATTGTGTAATCGCTTTCTCTCTACTAAATACAGCGGCTCAAAGCAAACATATCATTGGACCTTTAGACAGAATTAGAACAAGAGAGAGAGAGAGAGAGAGAGACAGAGAGAGAAAGATGGAGACCGAGAGAGAGACAGAGAGACAGAGAGAGGAACAGACAGAGAGATAGAGGTAGATAGAGAGAGAGATTGAGGGCCAGGTCTGGGCTGGTTGCCCTCGTGCTGATTGTCGGAGCCTATTATAATAACAATACTAATAAACCTTGCATTTGATAAAACGCCCACAAATATACAGTCAATGCGCTTTAACGTGTAGCGTGTGAAGCGCTTCGAGACGTGATAAGGCCCTGAATCAAATGCGAGGATTATTATTAATTATTATTGGCGATTATTATTAGTTATTAGTATTAACTATTTGCCATTATTATTAATATTTGCAATTATTATTAACTATTTGTAATTGTTATTGATTATTTGCAATAATTATTAATGATCAATTGTTGTTAAGTGTTCTTATGAGCTATTATGGATTATTATGATGATGAATACGCCGCAGAGCGCCGGGATTACCTGAGGACGGTAAAAGCGCATGTGATTGCACATGATGTGATAAACCTGGTGCCTGAACGAGTTGTAGAGCTTAATTCTGCGAGAGTTGAAGGGCATGGGGTAGCCAAACTGGTAGCCTCTGGGCAGAGCCACGCTCAGGTTCCTGGCCTCCCCGAAGCGATACAGCAGGTTCAGGACGGTGCTGCTCGCCGTCTTGTGGGTCTTCAGGAACATGACGTGGGTCTTGGGGGCGCACGGCTGACTGGCTGCCCCTCTCTGCTCCCCCGCGAACCCCTCAGCTCCTGGCAGCCGCGCAGAGGGAATCCTTCAGGGGCAGAGGGAGAGAGGGGAGAGAGAGAGAGAGAGAGAGAGAGAGAGGGGGGGAAAAGGGGAGAGAGATTAATGTTCGTCTCGGGCATCGATCAGCCTGGAGCAGCCGGTAACGCTTTTGTCTCCGAGTCAGGAGGCTGTGGGTGCAAACTCGGAGACGCCGTCCTAAACCTCACTCACTCCCCCCGTGTGAGTTTCTCCCCCCCCACCCCACCCCAGCCTCCCTCTCTCCCCTCCCCCACCCCCGGCGTCCCGGCTGACAATCCCCCGGATAAAACCGCTGGCTCGCTTGACGGCACGTATCGCACAGTCACTACACTACGCCAGCTGGAAGTTGTGCCTGTGTTGCGTGTCTCTGGGCTGTAAGGTCGGCGACGGAGTCTGTAGCCGGGGTGGGTGGGGGGGGGGGGGGGCGGGGTGGCTTGTCGTGCGCCTGGAGCCCAACCATACTCGGCTTTAATCCCAGTTAATCTCCTGACGGGATGTCACAGCTGTCTGTAACCTCAGAGCTTTACTGAACACTCATAAAACGCTGATAAACGACGCAGCAGAGACACAGCCCTGGTGACAAGTACATGATCTCACCCACAACTGCGGCTTAAGCCATAAATACTTTAGCAACGTCTCGGAACAAGATTCCCCCCCCCCCCCCCCCCGAGCTGGGGTGGGGTGGGGGTGGGGGAGAGAGAGGAGGTCATCGGAGGTACGGTCGAAGAGGAAGGTCTTCAGGTGCGATCCGAAGACGGATAAAGAGTGGTGGGAGTGGGTGAGGCGGAGGGATAGAGGGAGAGAGATCCAGAGTTTCGGGGCTTGGTGGCTAAAAGATGGCGCTCACTCCCCCTCACACTGGAGCTCTCTAACCCCATCCCCTTCTCTCTCTCTCTCTCTCTCTCCCTTCGCTCCTCCTCTCTCCTCCAATGGACAGGAAGTGGAATTATGACCCGATGACCTGACTGTTGGCCATTTTTATCAGTGAGAGTAACGGTGGACTATCTTTGGGATGAAAAATCTGAAAAAAAACAATAAAATAAAAATACAAACGGCGCTCGAGAGCCTTTAACAAACGCCGGTCTTTGTGCCATTCATCTGAAAGGGACGAAAACCGTGTAACTAAAATCTTATTTAAATGGAGACGGCACTGATTAACCTGTGATCGATTCCCACCGGGGATTGAGTCTCACAGATAATAATTATGTCATAATAATAATCCTTGCACTTGACCCAAGCACCTCGACATGTCCACGGGACCCCTCAAAGGTGCTTCACGGGATTCGCTGCAAAGTGTAGTGACTGTGTGTGACCCGGCGGCCCATTTGCGCCCCAGCGACGTCCCTGTAAACAGGCGTGAAGCGAGCGAGCGAGTTTATCGGGGGGATTGTCGATCAGGACACCCGGGGGTGGGGGGGGGAGAGGGAGGGAGAGAGAGAGAAAGAGACACATGGGGAGAGAGGTTTAGTGTCTCGGTTGAGGTGGGGCGGCCGTCTTTGATGCTGGCGCTCTACCTGTTTGGTGGGGGGGGGGGGGGGGGGAGGGTCAGGGCGGCCATCTTCGGTGCTGGCGCGGATGGATAGTTCACCTGCCCTAAAGGGGAAACCATCAGTGAGTGAGAGAAACAAACCGTTTGGTGACTGCGATGCCCAAGGTCTGGATCGCCAACGCCAACGCCATAAGGAGCACGATTCCCATCCACACCGCTTGCAGCGTGCAGAACCTCAGCAAGAAGGGCTTCCTGTAAACACAGCGCAAACAACTGGTAAGGGACGAAAGGTGTCAGCCAGTGGCTCGGATGCTCACACCGGAACCCCCCCCCCACCCCCCACCCCACCGCCCGCCTCACCCCCAACACACACACACACGTCAGGGACTCGGAGCTCACAGTCTCACAGTTTAGTGGTCAGATTCCAGCAGTAACCCCCAACGCACACTCTGGGCTCCCCCAAAGCCTTGGCTCTCGTCAGCCAACCTGCGCCTAATGCTCTCCAGAATTAGGTAAGCAGGGGGCGTCCCTCCGGGGGAGGGGGGGGAGAGAGAGAGAGAGAGCATTGCATTCCAACAATCTCTCTCTGGGGGTTTCCAGGTGTAGGTGGGAGGCCAGGAATTCTCAGTTGGGTTTGGAGACTCTTAAGCAGGTGATGGGTTTCCGCTCGTGTCAGGCGCCCGGCTGACCCCAAGCAAATCTCCCGGGGCGTTGTCAGGAAACGGGAAGGGAGTTTCTCTCTCTCTCTCTCTCTCTCCCCCCATCCCCCCCAGTGCTGTGCTGAAGTGTTAGCCTGAACTGTGAGCTCAAAGCCCCCAATGTGTGTGTGTGTGGGTGTGGGTTCTTGAACCTACAACCTCCTGACTCACAGTGGCCAGAGTTCGAGTGAGCGACAACTAAACTTAGAAGCAAATACGTAACGTGCAGCGAACCGGTAACCAGAGATTAGTTTTATTGACTATCAAAACAGAGTCAAACATTCCTTATTATCGTTATTGAAATTGAGCAAACAAACTATTTACAACGAGTAGGAATATTGCAATATCACACGGCACCAGTTTCCTTATCAGGTCTGTATCCGTTTGGAGAGAAGGAATGAGGTGTGTGTCAACCCGGCTCAGCATGTGGGAAAAGAGCGCTAAGTTTCTCTCTCTCTCTCCCTCCCTCTCTCTCTCTCTCCCTCTCCCTCTCTCTCAGCGTCCTGACCAACAATCCGCCAGATGAATAAAATTACTCGCTCTCCACGGCTGCCGCCTTTCGCCCACAAATTATACGGTCAATTCACTTTGCAGTACGTTCTGCGAAGCGCTCTGAGACGTGATAAGGCGCTGTGTCAAACAAATGAAGGGATTAAAATGATCTAACCTCACCTTTCACCTGCCTTAATAATAATAATAATTATAATAATAATAATAATAATCCTTCGCATTTGCTACGGCGCCTGATCAGGTCTTCGAGACGCCTCAAAGCGCTTCACAGGATACACTGCAGAGTGAAACGACCGTATATTTCGCGGGCGAAAAGGCGGCAGCCGATCGCGCCCGGCGACGTCCCCGCAAATGTCACTCCCTCGCCGTCAGTCCTGCGCGATTGAGGAACGCAGGAGGTGACTGATGGCGGCGGCAGCAACTGGAGACAGACTCACAAAGCGGCTCGGGGAGCGACTTAAAAGACGGGACGCATTTGTTAAACTAAAGAGCAAATTTTTGGGGGGCAGTTATATACCTCTTCCGGTTATATTGTCAAAGACACCGTTTTTCTATGTATAAAAACAATATGTCACAGAGGCTCTTTTTTACTCCAGTCGCCGCCGGAGGCTCAAACTATTGCCGTTCGATTGCGAATGAACCCGAAATTTGAGGAGCGTTTAGTGTTTGGATGATACAATCGAACGGAGAACCGAGAAAGGAGAGGATTTGGTCGGTGAGGCGGGAGGGGGTGGGGGGGGGGGGGGGGGGGGGGTGGTGGGGGGTAGAGACACGCGCACAGTCACTCCGCTTCCCAGGGTATCCTGCGAAGTGCTATGAGACGTCTCGATGACGTGATGAGGTGCCGGGTCAGATGCCGGGATCATTATTATTATTATTATTCCCTCCGGCACCTGTCTCTATCCCCCTTCCTCCTGCCCTTTAACACATCCTCTCTCACACTCTTCCTCTCCCCCCCACACCCCCCCCATCTCTCTCTCTTAAATCCTCTCTCCTTCCCTCCATTGTCCCTCTCTCTCTCTCTCTCTCTCTCACACACACATTCCCCCCTCTCTGTTCAGCCCTCTCCCCTTCCCTTTTTACCCTCCCCCTCCCCACACCCCCATTAACCCCCTATTTCCCCCAAAACATGTCCATTTCACCCCTCCCTACATGTGTGAGTGTTTCAGGGGATGATACCCACAGAGAGAGAGAGAGATCTTGTGCTTTAAATCCTTCCCTCCTCCCTCTCTCTTCCTCCCCCCTTTCCCCCCTTCCCCCCTCTCTCTCCCTCCCTCCTCCCCCCCCTCTCTCTCCCTCCCTCCCCCCCCCCCTCTCTCCTCTCTCTCCCCCCCCCCTCTCCCTCCCTCCTTCCCCCCCTCCCCCTTCTCCCCTCTCTCCCTCCCCCCTTTCCCCCCTTCCCCCTCTCTCTCTCTCCCCCTCTCCCCTCTCTCTCTCCCCTCCCTCCTTCCCCCCCTCTCTCCCCCCCCCTCTCTCCTCCCTCCCCCCCTTCCCCCCCTCTCTCCCTCCCCCCTTTCCCCCCTTCTCCCTCTCTCTCCCTCCCCCCCTCTCCCTCCCTCCTCTCTCTCTCCCCCCCCTCTCTCTCTCTCTCTCTCTCTCCCCCCCCTCTCCCCCCCTCTCCCCCCACTCCCTCCAGAGCTTAACACATGTCGCAAACACACGCCAATCCCCGCGGTGCGCCCGCGGATGGGATGGATTGCGGGAATGTGGGGCACTCACTTGCGGCGTTTGCGGCGCATCTTCTCCTCTGTGAGAGAAGGTCCTCAATGTCCAACTCCAACAGCAGAGCTCAGGCCCCGAGAAATGCCACTGACACCACAGGGGGTCACTCAGACACACAGAGAGAGACACAGACACAGACAGAGAGAGACACACAGACACACACACACAGAGAGAGACAGAGAGACAGACACACACAGAGAGACACCAGGGGGTCAACTCAGCCCCACAGACACAGTCCTCCCCAGTGTCCTGGTACTGAGACACAGACACACACAGAGAGAGAGAGAGGGAGACAGACACAGAGAGAGAGAGGGGGAGACAGAGACACAGACACAGACCTCCCTAGTGTCCTGGCACTGAGACACAGAGACACAGAGAGAGGGAGACAGACACACAGACACAGAGACACACACAGAGAGAGAGAGGGAGACAGACACACAGACACAGAGAGACACACACACAGAGAGAGAGAGAGACAGACACACAGAGAGAGACACACACACACACACAGAGGGAGACAGACACAGACACAGTCCTCCCTAGTGTCCTGGCACTGACACACAGACACACACAGAGACACAGACACACACAGAGACACAGACACACAGAGAGACACAGACACACAGAGAGACACACAGAGAGAAAGAGAGAGAGAGACAGACACAGAGAGACAGAGCTCTCCAAGAAGAGGACAGAGTGGATGAATGAATGGAGTCCAAGACTGTGTGTGTGTCTCCAACACTCTGTACCTCCCACTGACACAGGAACAGAGAAGGGATACAGGAGGGAGAGGGAGGGGAGGGAGGGAGGGAGGAGAGGGGAGGGAGGGAAGGAGGAGAGGGGAGGGAGGGAGGGGTGGAGGTGGATGAGTGGATGGAGGCAGATTAGTGGCGAGGAAGCCATCTATAAAGCCATAACAAGTAAGATAAGCCGGGCAATATAATATAATATAATATAATATATACCTCTCTCACACACACACACCCTCAGCCGTCAGGAAAGTCAATAAGGAACCGAATCAGCTGCTTATCGGGGAATAATAATAATAATAATAATCCTTGTGTTTGATAGAGCTTTATCGGGTTCGTCGAGACGTCTCAAAGCGCTTCAAAGAATATGCCCTGAAGTGGAGTGACTGTATGTTTTGCGGACTGTATATTATATCATATTATATATATACATTTTCGGAGCTGTTGTGTATTTTTTGGGGGCAAACCGCGGCAGCCAATTGCGCACAGCGGATTCCCACAGACAAGTTGTCGATCGAGTGAGCAAAATTATTATTATTTTGCGGAGGGATTATTACCCCCCAAAAGCCATCCGCAAATCGACTTAACAATTCCTAGGTAAACAGAGGCGTGTGTGTGTGTGTGTGTGTGTGTCTGTGTGTGTGTGTATCTGTGTGTGTGTATCTGTGTGTGTCTGTGTGTGTATCTGTGTGTATCTGTGTGTGTATCTGTATGTGTGTGTGTGAGTAAGGAAACTTGCCTCAGGTTTCGCACTGACCTGACCCGCCCGGGAATCGAATCGAACCTCGGTCCCCTCACTTACGAGGTGAAGGCTCGAACCATTACACTACGGGACTTCGGAGAACCAGATAAATGCCTGAAAGAGGCGTCAGTGAGAGGGGGGGAATGGGGTGGGGGGGGGGTGGGGGGTGGGGGGGGAATTGAGGGCGAAGGCAGAAGGGGAATGGGGACGGAAAGGATTATTCTTAAAGGAGCGAACAAAGACACACGAGGACCGAATTTCCGCCCTCTGTGCTGAAAGTGGCTGTTGTTCTTTGAGTAAAAGATTTGGGAATCAACCGTATCTCAGTCCATTACAGCACTCGCTGAGCAAACCCGCATTGTGTGTGTTGCCTCTTAACCGCCACCCCCCCCCCCCCCCCCCACGGAATACACAGTCACTCCACTTTGCGGTATATCCTGCGAAGCGCTTTGAGACGTCTCGAAGGTGTGATCAGGCGCTGTACCAAATGCAAGGGTTGTTATTAAGAATAATAAACCTGTGCGTCTCGGACACGTGTACAGTCGCAGCGTCGGGAGGTGTCGGACTCATTCCTGTCTCAGTCGTTACCCCCACGTAGACTACTTGCGGAGTGGGCAAAGCGGAGAGTGTGGATTCTTTCAAAGAGACTCTCTCCCCCAAAGCCCCCTCGCTCGCCTCCTCAGAAGGTTGTGGGTTCGAGCCCCACATCAGGACCTGTTACCCCTCTAGTCTCACACTGAAGTTCCAGCTGGGTGGAGTAATAATATGGTTGAGAGTACTAATCTGAAAGTATTTTTTGAAAGTATCAATTTGCCAGTGGTTGAAAGTATTTATTTTTAAGTAATAATCTGGTGGTGCGTAGGTACAAGTACTTATTTGCAAGTACTAACTCGCAAACAGTAATGTGATAGCGGTTGAGAGTACTAATTTGCAAGCACTTGGCTGCCACGTTTCACCCACAAAATACACAGTCACTCCACTTTACAGTGTATCCTGTGAAGCGCTTTGAGACATCTCGAAGACATGAGACAGCGCTGTATCATTATTATTATTATTACTTATTTGAAAATATAGTACTAAATTGGCAGTGGTTTCAACTACCTGTTTCAAGTAAAAATTTGGTGGTAATAATTAAATTGAGAGTAATTCGAAGGAAAAATTTCGTAGTGGTTGTGAGTACTAATTTGCAAGTACTAACCCATAAGTACTTATTTGAGAGTAATAATCTAGCAGTGGTTGCAAGTACCTCTTTTCAAGTAATAATGTGTTAGTGGTTGCAAGTACTAATTTGAAAGTATTAATTCGGTCACGGTTGGAAGTACCACCAGACAATAATTCAGTAAAATGGTTACTCAGTACTTAGTACCAATCAAGAGTTGACGAGTACTACTTGGTCGTGGTTGCAAGTACTAATCCGTGAGTACTGATTTGAGCAGTGGTTGAAAGTATTAAGAGATAGCTGTCATTAAAGATGCTGCGATATGATTGGAAAGGAGAAAGGAGTTTCAATGTACAAGTCAAACAGAAGCCGTGATTGATTGATTGATTGATTGATTGGTTGGTTGGTTGGTTGGTTGGTTGGTTGGTGCCCTGGAATACTGCGGCCCCTCCTGGCTCAGGGATTGGGATAAGAGACCGTCATGACGGGGTTGGGGGGGTGGGGGCACGATTCCCACATTCCGTTGCCAGGCAGGTCACCTTGGGGCCAGTTCAGCTCCGAGGGACCCCAATTAATGGGTCATTAGTTTGCGGACATGGAGACAGTTAACGTTGACTGTTCATGTAGATATGGTATAAAAAACACAGTTGACGCAATCGTCGTGTACCTTCAAGGCAGAGAACACACAAGGTTATCTCGTTGGTTCAGCAACAGTTGAAAGATTGCGATCAACATCTTCATTATTGCAGCTCCTTCCCTCTCCCCTCTCCCCTCCTCCCCTCTCCCCTCCTTCCCCTCCACCCTTTCCTCTCCTTCCCTCTCCACTGTCTCCCCTCCTTCCCCCTCCACCCTCTCCCCAGTCTAGGAGACATAGTCTACGTCTCCCATTGCAAGGATTTTTCTTTATCTAATTCCAATCCCAATTCCCACTCTCAAAGCTCCTCAATGAGAGCCTTGGGTCACTCCGTTCCTCGAGCTCTCAGTTTGGTTGCTCCTGGCTCCCAGGTTGACCACCAGCCTCTGGACATGTGAATAGGAGGGCCTTGTGGCCAACAAGTCCTTGTACTGTAGCTCTGGCATCACCATCCTCACACACCTCTCCCTCGTGTGGTTGTTGAGCGATGGCTTGAGGTTGTAGCCCATGATTTTGGCACGACCATATTGGAAGGGTTTGATGTTCTTGTCCTGGATCTGAGCGGCCTCCACAGCCTGGCCACCCTGCAGACACAGCTCCATCATCTCCTGTCGTTTCTCCCGTAGGATCTGGACATCGCGCCTCATCCTCTCCTGCCCGTACCTGTCCACCCGCTGCCAGAATGTCCGGTTGAAGTGCAGATACAAGCTCCAGTCCAGGGCGTTCCAAGCCCTGATCTGCCCCACGGTCTCGGCAGACAATCTGCTCACCGTCTTGTTGCTCCTGAGGTTCAGCTTGAAGGTCACCAGGTCGTCCAGGTCCCAGCACAGAGCCTGCCTCAGCAACACCATGGACTGGTCAAAGTACTCGGCCAACAGGATCAGGTGGAAGGTCTCCTCGATCTCCTTCAGCACCGCGGCCACATAGTGCTCTGTCACGTTGGCGTTGTGGTCGTGGCCAAAGTCAAACCACATCAGGTTCCTGGCGTAATGGCTGCCGGTCTCTGAGATGCTGTAGTATCTCCAGGGATCTCTGTAAAATTGCTCCAGTCTCTGGACTTTGCTGAAGGCTGAGCTCGAGCCCTTGTAATAGGTGAAAGCCGACTCCGCTAATGTGACCGGGTTACGGAGGATGGAGAAGTAGAAAGTTCCTCTGGGCATCACCTTCTCAACCTGGAAACAGACAGAATATAAGGAGAAATAGAACAACAACAACAGCCACTTGTTCAGAGCCCCTCACGTGGGAAGGACATCCCAGGGTGCTGGACAATCAGGGATTTGGGATTCGAGCTGGGAGCTGGGATCAGAAGGGGTGGAGGCCGGTGGGGGGAGTGAGGGGTGGGGGAGTGGGGTGGACGAAGGTACGGTCGAAGAGGAAGGTCTTCAGATGGGACCCTGAGAGAGGGAGAGGGGGTAGAGTTCCAGAGTGTGATGGGGTGGGGGGGGGTCGGGGAGGGGGGGATGGGGGCAGAGAGACTGACCACCAATGGTGGGGAGAGGAGACACATCCAGCCTCATTGTACCTCTCCGTGATGAAAGCGCATGTGATTGCAGATGATGTGATAATCCACGTTCCTCCCTCGACTGTAGTGGTTGATGTCAACGGCCCTGAAGGGCTTGGGGTAGCCCAGCTGGTAGCCCCGGGGGAGGGCAAAGCTCAGGTTCCTGGCCTCCCCGAAGCGATACAGCAGGTTCAGGATGGTGCTGCTTGCCGTCTTGTGGGTCTTCAGGAACACAATGTGGGTCTGGGGGCTGCAGGCCCTTCCCCGCTCGCCATCCGCATCCAACGTAGAGGATTTCAGCCTCAATCAAAGATAATAATAATCGTAACTGTAATAACCTGTGATGGGGCGAAACACGGCAGCCAATAGCGCCGGGCGACGTCCCCCAACAAACAGTCGGGGCTTGAAGTGACCCCATTACATTTTTAGGGTTGGGGAGGAAAGGGGGGGAATGGGCAGGAAGTGATGTCAGTGGCGGCTAATTTGGGTTCAGCTGTGGAAGAGAAACCGCCATCAAGTGAGTGACCATTTTTATTTGGGGGCTTTGTTGGCCAAGACACCAGGAGACAGAGAGAGAGAGAGACCCCCTTCTCTTCCCCCTCCCCGACAGCTCCGAGGGAGATCTTTAACCTCCGCCCCGAACAGGGCACAGACGTAAGTTTTAGCGTCTCGTTCAGAGGACGGAGTCTCCGACAATGCAACACACGCACCGGAGGGGAAACTTAGACTCTGGGATTCCAAGTCCTGACCTGGAGACTCGAGCCTGAAACCTTCTGACTCTGAGGTGAGAGCGCGAGCGACTGTGCCGGGCTGCCACACACGCACACGCACACGCACACACACAGGGACTGAGCCAGGCTGACACACACACGCACACACACAGCGACTGAGCCGGGCTGCCACACACGCACACACACACACACGCACACACACACACACACACACACAGGGACTGAGCCAGGCTGACACACACACGCACACACACAGGGACTGAGCCGGGCTGCCACACATGCACACGCACACACACGCACACACACACACACACACACAGGGACTGAGCCAGGCTGACACACACACACACACACACAGCGACTGAGCCGGGCTGCCACACACTCACACACACACGCACACACATGCACACACACACACACAGTGACTGAGCCGGGCTGCCACACACGCACACGCACACACAGCGACTGAGCCGGGCTGCCACACACGCACACGCACGCACACGCACACACACACACACACACACACACACACACACGCACACACGCACACACAGTGACTGAGCTCAGGCTGACACGCACACACACACGCACACCCGCGCACACAGTGACTGAGCCAGGCTGACACGCACACACACGCACACACACAGCGACTGAGCCGGGCTGCCACACGCGCACACACACACGCACACACACACACACACACACACACACACAGTGACTGAGTCAGGCTGACACACACTCACACACACACGCACACACATGCACACACACACGTACACGCACACGCACACACACACAGCGACTGAGCCAGGCTGCCACACACTCACACACACACGCACACACATGCACACACACACGCACACGCACACACACACAGGGACTGAGCCGGGCTGCCACACAGATTATTAACGGAGAAAGCGGATTAGGATGTGAAACCTGAAATGTACCTTTTGCCGCCGTTGATCCCGAATATCTGGATGGCCAATCCTATACACACCAACAGTACCACAGCCTTCCATAGCCCATGGAGCTCACAGCAATGAAGTTTGAGGTTCCTACAACAACAAAAACAGATACCAGGCACATCACTACAGCACACTGATATATTATTATTATTATTAATAATGTAATTAATAATAAATAATAATATTAACGATGATCCTTGCAGTTGACAGTCCCTTCTCTTCCCCTTGACCCCTCTCTCTCTCTCTCTCTCTCTCCCCCCAGCGCTGCTCTGGGGCGAAAAAATGATTGAGTTTGTGTGTGAGTGAGTGAGTACGTGTCTGAGTTTGTGTACGTGTGTGTGAGTGTGTCTGAGGGTGTGAGTGTGAGTGTGTTTGAGTGTGCGAGTATGTGTGAGTTTGTGTGTGTGTCAGCGAGTGTGTGTGAGTGTGGGTGTGTGAGTGTGTCTGAGTGAGTGTGAGTGAGTGTGTGAGTGAGTGAGTGTGAGTGAGTGTCTGAGTGTGTGAGTGAGTGTGAGTGTGTCTGAGTGTGTGAGTGAGTGTGTGTGTGTGTGTGTGTGTGTATCCAGACGAAACATCTCCTCCCTCTTCCTCTTCCTCTCGAGTGTGAGTCGGTCTCTGTGTCTCTCTGGAATCTGTGGTTTCATCAGCTTCATAATACATAATTTAGTGCGTTCAGTCCCCTGTGCAGTTGTGGAGCAGTTGTGGGAACACAGATGCAGTCAGTGTGCGCTGCAACTCGATTCCTACCCACGTCACAATCCGCGCAGAGTATTATTAGTATTATTGGTATTATTATTACTCTTCTAACAAGTGATACTGATGATACCGTCCCTCGCATTTGATACGGCGCCTCATTAAGCCATCGACCGCGTGTCTTGTGGGTGAAACGAGGCAACCGGTCCTGTGCCCACCAACGTCCCCACAAACAGCCGTGGACTGAGCGACCAAATCATTATTATTGTGTTTGTGTGTTTAATGATTGATTGATTGATTGATTGATTGATTGATTGATTGAAGGGGTTATTACCCCCGGAAAGTGATCCGCCAATTGACTGACAGGCGGGTTCCCACTGACCGCTGTGTGTGTGCGCGCGTCTGCGTGCGCAGAGTGAGGAAACTCGCGTAAGCTTTTGACCCGACCCAACTCGCCCGGGAATGGAACCCGGGTTCTCTCGCTGGAGAGGCGAGGGCTCTAACCGCTGAGCTCCACCACTCCACTAACGACAGCGCCCTGGATTACTTCCTCAAGGCATTGAGTGCCTCTGTATAAATTATGGGTGAGGCAATAAACACATCGAGGTAGAGAGTCGTTGCCTCTCAGGTGACAGTAACGGACTATCACATGTCCTCTTTGCCATGATGTCACCTGAACCTTGTGATAGAAATGTCTGAAGACACTATCTTCCTCTTCTGGTAACTTTACACCAGGAGAATAATATAAATATTTCAGGCTGAGGGAAGACACATCCATATTGTTGATGCTCAAAGCAATCATCTCTAGCGCCCGCTCTCGACCCAGCGGGTAAAGGTTTTATGATCACCCGACTGGTCACGGTGACGGGTTTCCGTGTGTGTCAAACACCGTTTCTGTGTGTCTCAGACACCCGGCTGGTCACGGTGACGGGTTTCCGTGTGTGTCAGACACCCGGCTGGTCAAGGTGACGGGTTTCCGTGTGTGACAGACACCCGACCGGTCACGGTGACGGGTTTCCGTGTGTGACAGACACCCGACCGGTCACGGTGACGGGTTTCCGTGTGTGACAGACACCCGGATGGTCACGGTGACGGGTTTCCGTGTGTGACAGACACCCGGCGTCACGGTGACGGGTTTCCGTGTGTGACAGACACCCGGCTGGTCACGGTGACGGGTTTCCGTGTGTGACAGACACCCGGCCGGTCACGGTGACGGGTTTCCGCGTGTGACAGACACCCGGATGGTCACGGTGACGGGTTTCCGTGTGTGACAGACACCCGGCCGGTCACGGTGACGGGTTTCCGTGTGTGACAGACACCCGGCCGGTCACGGTGACGGGTTTCCGTGTGTGACAGACACCCGGCTAAATAAAGTTGTCAAATTCAGGATTCACGTTTCATTTAAAGGGTGTAACTTACAAATCTCTGCACCCCTGGAACCAAAGACATTTACAGCACAGAAGGAAGCCATTCGGCCCATTGTGTCTGTGCCAATCCTTTCAGTCCCCTTTTTAAGGTGTTTCTAACAATCCTTACATTTGACCCGGCGCCTTATCACGTTGTTGCGACGTCTCAAAGCGCTTCACAGAACACACTGTGAAGTGTAGTGACTGTATGTTTTGTGGGAGAAACACGGCAGCCAATTGTCAAAGGCGGGATGAGGGGCTGCATGAAACGCCAGGATTATTATTATTATTATTACTCATACAATACTCTGTTATTCACAACTGTAAAAGAGATCAAAGGCAATGTTGGGTGTCACTTGATTCATTTCCGAAGGCAATAAATGTCTCAACTTATCCTTTGGTTTGGTTTCAGCCCCGTGTGAATTACTTGGCGTGGTCCAACCTTGGACACACTGAGTGCTTGTAGACACAAGTGTTTACTTGTAGACACAACCTTCCTCCACCCAGTAACACCCATGTACACCTCTCCTTCAATGATAATAATATTCCTTGGGTTTGATCTGGAGCTTTTCACGTCTTCGAGACGCCTCAAAGTGCTTCACGGAACAGACTGTAAAGTGAATTGACTCCATTTTTGTCTGATCGATGAGAGAGAGATCTGAAAAGGACCCGTTTATCCCTACTCTTTGTTTCCTTCCGTTAACCATTCCCCACTCCA
>NW_024704801.1:206882-209382 GCF_018977255.1 Callorhinchus milii
CACCCTCCCACCCACACACCCCCCCCCCCCCCTCCACCCTCCCACCCCACCCCCCTCCCCCCCCCCCCCCCTCACCCCCCGACCCCCACCCCCCCCCCCCCTCCACCCCCCGACCCACACACCCCCCCCTCTCCACCCTCCCACCCACACACCCCCCCCCCTCCACCCTCCACCCACACACCCCCCCCTCCACCCTCCACCCTCCACCCACACACCCCCCTCCACCCTCCCACCCACCACACCCCCCTCCACCCTCCCACCCACACACCCCCCCCCTCCACCCTCCCACCCACACACCCACCCCCTCCACCCCCGACCCCCCCCCCCTCACCCCCCGACCCACACACAATGAGGTAAGTACAAATACTCACTCGGTTACGAGATGGTAAACTTTATAAACTGTGATCGCATCGCTCTCCCTCTCGTTCTCTCTCACTCGCGCGCTCACTCTCTCACTCGTTCTCACTCTCTCACTCGTTCTCACTCTCTCACTCGTTCTCACTCTCTCTCTCACTCTCTCTCGCTCTCTCACTCTCTCTCGCTCTCACTCGCTCTCACTCTCTCACTCGTTCTCACTCTCCCTCGCTCTCTCACTCTCTCTCGCTCTCTCACTCTCTCTCACTCGCTCTCACTCTCTCACTCGTTCTCACTCTCCCTCGCTCTCTCACTCTCTCTCGCTCTCTCACTCTCTCTCTCACTCTCTCTCGCTCTCTCGCTCTCTCACTCTCACTCGCTCTCACTCGCTCTCACTCTCTCACTCGTTCTCACTCTCCCTCGCTCTCTCACTCTCTCTCGCTCTCTCACTCTCTCTCACTCGCTCTCACTCGCTCTCACTCTCTCACTCGTTCTCACTCTCCCTCGCTCTCTCACTCTCTCTCTCACTCGCTCTCACTCTCTCACTTGTTCTCACTCTCCCTCGCTCTCTCACTCTCTCTCGCTCTCTCGCTCTCTCACTCTCTCTCGCTCTCACTCGCTCTCACTCGCTCTCACTCTCTCACTCGTTCTCACTCTCCCTCGCTCTCTCACTCTCTCTCACTCTCTCTCACTCGCTCTGTCTCTCTCACACTCTCCCTCGCTCTCTCACTCTCTCTGTCTCTCTCACACTCTCCCTCGCTCTCTCACTCTCTCTGTCTCTCTCACTCTCTCTCTCACTCGCTCTCACTCGCTCTCACTCTCTCACTCGTTCTCACTCTCCTCGCTCTCTCACTCTCTCTCGCTCTCTCACTCTCTCTCACTCGCTCTCACTCTCTCACTCGTTCTCACTCTCCCTCGCTCTCTCACTCTCTCACTCGCTCCCACTCTCTCACTCGTTCTTACTCTCCCTCGCTCTCTCACTCTCTCTCTCACTCGCTCTCACTCTCTCTCTCGCTTTCTCTCACTCTTTCGCTGACTTTCTCTCGCTCTCTCACACACTCTCACACTCGTTTCTCTCTCTCTCGGACTCACTCGCTCTCTCAATCTCTCTCTCTCACACTCTTTCTCTCAAATCTCTCTCCATCTCTCCCTCATTCTATCTCTCTCACTCTCTCGCACACATATTTGTGAGGTCGGGGTATTAAGGCATAGGAGGCAAAGGCGGATAATTGGAGTTGAGGACAGGCTCGAGGAGCTGAATGGCCTCCTCATGTTCCTATATTTCTATGTTTTACTCTCACATTCGCTCTCTCTCTCTCTCTCTCTCTCACACCTTGGAGGGATGTGACTAGTGGAGTGCCACAAGGATCAGTCCGTGGGCCTCAGCTATTTACCATCTACATCAACGATCGAGACGAGGACATCGAAGTTAATACGTCTAAATTCGCGGATGACACGAAACAAAACCAGGAGGAAGTGCCAACACAGAGGACGGCATTGAAAAAATGCAGCTCGACATAGATAGGTTTGGTGATTGGGCCGGTGGGTGGGACATGACGTATAATGTAGGGAAGTGCGAAGTCATCCGCCTCGGGAGCAAAAACAGTAGAGCGGGTTATTGTTTAGAAGGGGAGAGATTGGAAGGTGTTGGCGTCCAGAGGACTCGGGGTGTCCTTGTACACCAGTCACAGAAAGTTAGTCTGCAGGTACAGCAGCGGTTAGGAAGGCGAACGGTATGTTAGCGTTCATTCTGAAAAGGATTAGAGTATAAGAGTAGGGAAGTCTTACTTCAACTCTAAAGGGCCCTGTGAGACCACACCTGGAATACTGTGTGCAGTTGTGGTCTCGTTATGTAAGGAAGGACGTACTTGCCTTGGAGGGGGCGCAGCGTAGATTTACTCGGTTAGTACCAGGGATGGAGGGGATGAGTTACGAGGAGAGGCTGAACAATTTGGGCCGATATTCTCTGGAATATAGAAGAATTAGAGGGGATCTTATAGAAACCTATAAGATCATCAAAGGGCATAGAGTAGATAGTGGGAGATTGTGTCACCGGTTGGAGACACTAAAACCGGGGGTCACAACCTTAAAATCAGAGGCCAACCCTTTCGCACTGAGTTGCGGAAGAGAACTTCTTCACTCACTA
>NW_024704801.1:214382-281882 GCF_018977255.1 Callorhinchus milii
GCTCAGAGCTGCTGCTGTTGCCGTTCTGTCTAAAATCTTCTCTGGTGTTTTTAGTGCCCGAATCAGTCACTCACATGAGATCAAATGGTGTCCAGAGCCATTGTAATGGGTCAAGCAATTAGTGTGCAGTGCGGAGCTGGCAGGAGCTGGGAGGAGTCGCTGCGGTTGCCAGCCAATGCTTATAAAACATGTGAGCGACGTAGTTTCTGTGAGTTGTTCGGCACGAACCTGGCCTCAGCACAGGGACAAAGCCAGCGGGAAAGCTAACAGTGTCCGAGGAAGTTTATTTCCTGCAGGAGAGCGGCAGCTGTGTGTGTGTGTGTGTGTGTGTGTGTGACTCGCACAGTGACACAAGGTCCCGTTTAAACCCCGAAGTTCCTCATCGGTGTATCTTGGCGTTGCGTCTCTCGTTTAGTTTCTGCTTGAACGAGAGAGAGAGAGCTTTAGCTGCGGATTGACCGTAGGTTCCCTGTCCCCGGTCGGTGAGAGCGATGCTTTCGACGTACGAATTGCCCGTGGAGCCTCGGTTCAGCAACAAGAACCACCTCAGGGGCTCGTCCTCTGCCCTCGGACAGCGAGGCTCCAAGACGCTGGGCAATCAGACCCTCAGCCCGGACAAACTGACCGCCAGAACCCAGCCCGACAGCCACAACGCCGACACAAACCTCCTCTCCCTCCTGCTCTTCTTCCACAGGTAAAGCAGGTGGTGGAGTCCTGCAGGGTAGTGATCAGAGCAAGCGAGAGGTCCTGGGTCCGATTCCCGGGTGGGTCAGGTCGGGGCGAAACCTTCGGCACGTTTCCTGACACCCCCCCGCGCATAGTAGGAAGCCGCTTGTTAGTTGATTTGATTTGATGGATCGCTTTTCTGGGGGTATTAATACTTTCAAAATAATACCAAATGCAGAGGTTATTATTGTTGACGTGACGCAGTGTTTCTGGGCTTTGCCTCTGCGGATCGACTGAGCGTTAAAGTCCACCGAGTGCTGAGCTACAGACTGCAGTGCCGTCCGGTGGTTCGGTGGTTCGAGTCCTCGCAAGTAAGAGGACCCGGGTTTGATTCCTGGGCAGTTTCCTCGCTCCGCACTCTCCCGCGCGCCTCTGCTTACCAGCAGTCGGCGGGAACCCACCCGGTGGTTCGTTGATTGGCGCATCGCTTTCTCGGGGGTAATAATCCCTTTTTAAAACCCAAAAACTTGGTCGCTCAATCCACGACGGTTTGTGGGACGTCGCTGTGCGCAATTGGCTGCCGCGATTCGCCCACAAAATGCGCAGTCAGTCGCTGCGCTTAGCGGTGTATTCTGTGAAGCGCTTCGAGACGGCCCGAAGATGTGATGAGGCGCCGTGTCAAGTGCCGGGATTATTATTATGATTATTATGATTATTATTGACAAGTTACAGTGCACAGGGTTCGGGCTGTGTGCAGTTGTAACGGAAGCATTGCACCGCTGCGGGTGGCGGTTTACAGTGATCGTAATAATAATAAAAATCCTTGCACTTGATACAGAGAGAAGTCTCAAAAGCACTTCACAGGATATACTGTCAAGTGTAGTGACTGTGTGTTGTGGGCGAGCCGTGGCAGCCAATTGCGCGCAGCAGTGTGTCGTATCTATTGCTCTGGTCTGCGTCTCCGTGTGGTTACTTTGGTTTAAATTCTGTCGGTTTTTTTGCTCGCGAACGCTCAGCAAATTTTTTTTTTAAGACGACATCTGTAACGTGACTCGAGTTTCTTATCCCTTCGCCACATCTCAAAGCGGCTCACGCAATAGTAATCGTAATCATAATAATAATCATAATAATAACAGCCCCGGCATTTTATACATCGCCTGATCACGTCATCGAGACGCCTCAAAGCGCTTCACAGGATACACCGCGAAGCGCGGTGACTGTGTGTTTTGCGGGCGAAACGCGGCGGCCGATTATGCACAGCGACGTCCCCACAAACAGTCGCGGATTGAGTGACCGCGTTATTATTATTTGTTTCTTTTAGGATAACTCTGAAATACGGTCACTAAATCTTTCCTGCGTCTCCCCCCCCCCCCCCCCCACACACACTCTCTTCATTTCTCCTCTCTCCTTCCCTCTCCCTCTTTCTCTCTCTCACAGTCCTCTCTTTGTCTCTCTCTCTCTCTCTCTCTGTTTTACACACAGGGTCATGAACGACTGATTCACTGGGGTTATGTTTACTGAATTTGCCTGTTGGCCGGGCAGGACGCTGGGAGGGAGGGAGGGAGGGAGGAGGGAGGGTCAGGGGAGGGAGGTTTGCGGGTCTGACGTGTGGAAAGCTCCCGGAGCAGTCTTGGATCCGGTTATAATCCTGAACAACGCACGGACGGGATAAACCGAACTCGGAACAGTTCTGCGGCTCCCAATGTTGTGAAGTCTGAACTTATCGTCAAATCTGCCTCCGTCCATGTCTGCGAAGCCTTCGGTTGTGGTTCGAAGCCTTTCCTCTCCCCAGTGCGGCTCGAGTCGGTCACACCCGCCTCCGAGTCAGAAAGTTGTGGGTTCAAGCCCCAGGTCGGGACTTTGACCCCCAATGCAGCCAAAACCCTCGTCGAGACTTCCACCACCTTCCGTTTCCTACAGTCCATTTCCTTACAATATAGCGCTTTGAGACGTCTCAACAACTTGATGACACCAAATGCAACGATTATTCTTATTTTAATGACCAAACCCTCTCTCTCTCTCTCTCTCTCTCTCTCTCTCTCGCAGTGGTTCCAGCAACAGCATGGTGGCCATCGACAACAAGATTGAACAGGCCATGGTAGGTTTGTGCGCGCGTGTGAGCGTGAGGTGCTCTGGGACGCTGTCCTGCACGAGGGGCACTATATAAATGCAAGTTGTTGTTGTTGTTGTTGTGCGTCTGCGTGAGAGGTGGGGCCCGGAAGGTACCTAAGCAATGTGCGAGACGTGCAGATGGGTGGCTCTGCCTTGGACTGTGGCGGTTACTAAGGGTGCGGCTGACAGCTGGCAAAGCTCGACGGTGTTTGTTCGTGTAAGTCTCACCTGCACACGTCGCTTGCCAACACTCTGCCTTCAAAGCCTATCTTTCATTCTATGTACTTCGTACCCCCTTCATTTTGAATGCTCTGACCGATGAGATTTGAGTGATTATTCTCTTTCTCTCTCCCCCAACACCCCCCGTCCCCCGTCCCCCACCCCACCCCACAAGCATACACGTATGTACGCACACCCACCCCCAGTCTGGCAAATGCCTGTTGTTCAAGCAGTTTAGTTTGCGCCCGTGTAGTGTTTTGCGGCTCCTCCTGTTGTGGTGTCCCTGTAACTCAGCGGTTAGAGCCCTCGCCTGGCAAGCGAGAGGACCGGGTGGGTCGGGTCGAAACGTTGAGCGAGTTTCCTTACTCCACGCGCACACACGTTTACGAGCAGTAAGTAAGAACCCACTTGTTAGTCAATTCGCGGATCGCTTTCCAGGGATAATAATCCCTTTCAAAAAAAAAAAATGGTCACTCGATCCACGACTGTTTGTGGGGAAGTCACTGCGCAATTGGCTGTCGGATTTTGCCCATAAAGCGCACAGTGTATCCTGTGGAGCACTGTATTAAATTCAAAGGTTATTATATTAAGTTATCGCACCTTCTCACGCCAGGAGGACGGAGGTCTCGCAGCGCTCAGCCACAGAGCGTGTCGCGTGCCGGGTGACTAGGGTCGCTTTGAGAGACTTGATTTGTCATTGCTCCTCACCCCATGTCTGGTGACAGGTCTGGTGACGCCTCTCCCCAGGGCATGAGCTCAGGGTGTGAGTGTGCGTCTGTGGTCAGCACTTCCCTCTGTGGTGGTGTCGAGCCCCAGATACTTACTGAACAAACAGGAAGCCACGACTTGTCTTCGTTGTATCATTGGTGGCCCCGAAACAAGTATTAATATACGCTATATAAAGGAAAACGAGCTTGAAACCCAGCCATCCGCTCTACAGCAGCCAAACCCATCACTCGCTGACTATGCCCAGTACCCTGTCTGTCTTACACTGGTCTGCTGGTATGCCTGAGGGAGAATCTGTTTATAAAGTAAGTCTGTAGACTGTTGCCGTGTGCGTGAGGACTTATTGCAGGGACTCTGTTTGCTGGGCCAGGCTTCTAAATATTAATTCACGCTGTCTGGGGTGTCGCTGAACGTCTCATAGCATTAGTCTGGCAAAAGACTTGTAACCAGGTGTGTCTTTGCGTGTGTGTATCTGTGTCTGCCCGTGTGTGTGACTGCCCTCTGTGTACATGTGTGTGCCCTCAGTATGCCCTGTCTCAGTCGCTCCAGGATTCACACACAGATACACACACTGTCTGAGTCGCGGTGTCTGTGCTGTGCAGGACCTTGTGTGTGTGTGTCTCTCACAGTCGCTGTCTCTGCTGTGCAGGATCTGGAGTGTGTGTGTGTGTCTCTCTCTCCTAAAGTCACTGTCTCTGTGCTGCGCAGGACCTGGTGAAGAGTCACCTGATGTACGCAGTGCGCGAGGAGGTGGAGGTGCTGAAGGAGCAGATCAAGGACCTGATGGACAGGAACTCGCTGCTGGAGCGAGAGAACTCCCTCCTGAGGTCACTGGCCAACAAGGAGCAGCTGTCCCAGCTCCACGCACAGATGAGGAGTGCGGGCAGCAGTGGGGGCTCCTCAGGCTCCCCTCACACCAGCACGTCCACTGCCTGAGCCCTCCTCTGCCTCTACAGTGGGTCACAAAACACTACAACAGCAGCAGAAGCCAGTGCCAATGGCGTACAGAACAGGACTACACTCCAGGATCATAGCAACTGCACCTCAGCCTGCGGCTCCCAGCTTAGCGGACTGACTGACTGACTGACTGACTGACCGACCGACCGACCGACCTCCACAATGCTGCTAATTTGGCATTCGTCGCCTTTTAATGAGACTGGGCTGTGTGTGCGCGGGAGGGAGGGAGGGAGGGAGGGAGAGACACAGAGTTTATTTTTGCTTTACTTTTGTTCAACTTACTGGTTTGGGGAACGTGGTCTCACTTGAACAACAAGAGAAAAGGTGGCTTTAAAACAACTGACCGGCTGTTCATGGGTGAGGGGTGGAAAGGTGTCAGTTTTTTGTTTAATATGCCCACTAATCTCACACAACCCCGCTCGGCCTGACCTCTTCCAAGCCGTCAGTGGTAACGGGTAATCGCGCACACCCCAATCTCCCGCCTCATGTTGTTACGTGCCATTTGTTCCTTGTTGTGGGGGGGAACAGCAACTTCTGCATAAAAGTGCTTTATTAATCGACACAGCGTACCTTGCTGCACCAGCACCAGCTATAGATGGCTGTCTGTCTGCTGACTAAACGTTTCCGCCTTTCTACAAACAAACGGCCAGCAATAAGCGCCAGAGAGAACCCCTTTTTGGGGGGTATTTTTTTTTCCTTCATCCACGACAGGAAGGGGTTTCAGAACTGCTTCTTTGGGATAAACGGTGCGAGTGAGCGAGTGAGTGGTCAGCCAATCTGTAGAGGAATTGCAGCCTCGGTAGAGATGGGTGTTCAGGAAAACAGAAGTATCTGCGGTTGATGGCACCTTGTTTTTGAAGCGTGATGTGTCTGTGCCGGGGTCTGGTTAGACCAGTGTGTTGTTTGGCTACTCGAGGCTTGGCATGTTCCACTTGCAACTAACCAGATGTGTGATGACAGCCCGGCCCGGCCCGGCTCATCGGCAGGACCTGGAAGTGCAGACCAGTCACTGGGGCAGAGAATCCTCCCCCTCAGGCTCCTCTTGACCCTGCAGCCAAAGCCCTAACTAACTAACTAACTAACGGGGAGGATGGTCCTCGCTGGACAAGCAGCGGGAAAGCTTGGCCAGACAAACTGTGTGTGGTTTCAGCTGGTTGGACTCCAGCAGTTACCCCAATACACGCTCTGGGCTCCCACCAAGTGTTGGCTCTCACCAACCTGCGCCTAATACTCTCCGGAATTAGGTAAGCAGGAAGCGTCCCTCCCGGGAGAGAGAACGTTCCATTCCAACAATCTGTCTCTGGGATTTCCATGTGTAGGTGGGATGTGGGGAATTCTCAGCTTGGGTTGGAGACTCTTAAGCAACGGTGATGGGTTTCCGCATGTGCCAGACATCCAGCTGACCCCCAAAAAACCTAGATATATAGCTCATTGACCACTGGACGTGAGCAAAAGGGAATCCTGATAGAACTGAGTCACTCTAAACTTCAGACGTGAGGGAACACCTCCAGCGTCCTCAGCTTCCCGAGGAGGTTAGGCCATTGCAGTCTGTTGATCGATGAGCCTTTTCACGTTGAGGGTCACACCTCGAGTGCATTGCACGGAACCTGACGTGGGGGAGGGAGTGAATTGCGAATTGGTCAAACCAGACATCTTGCCAACTTGCATTTTCATCGTCCGTGGAGCCGGCCGGAGAGAGCATGAGGGAGGGAGGGAGGGAGGGAGGGGAGGGTACGGGTGAGTTTATGCTAAATGAGCGGCTCGTGAAGGGAGATAGATGGTTTGATGCAGTCAGGTACAGCGCTGAGAGAGAGAGCAGAAATCGAGGGCTGGGGATGACTGAACCAGCCAAAAAGGCTTTATTTATCCGAAGACTTTGCGTGGAAGTGTGTAGGGCCAGAGAGTCAGTTTACTCGTGTTCGTGAGGGATTTTTAAAAAGAAAAAATGTCTTAATGCCTGTACCTTAAACAGACTATTTTCCACTGTATATAGTTTCCAAATTGCTGTTGATAGAGCTCAGGCCAATGCATTTATTTCATGAAATTATAATAATAATCCTTGCATCTGATATCGCGCCTTAACACGTCTTCGAGACGTCTCAAAGCGCTTCACAGAAGTATACTGTAAAGTGTATTGACCGTATATTTTGTGGCTGAGACACGGCAGCCAATTGTGTACAGCAGCGTCTCACAAACAGTCGTGGATTGAGTGATTTTTTTTAAGTATTATTACACCCGGAAAAACAATCCGCCAATCAACTGGATTCCGGGGTAAACAGAGGCTTGTGTATGGGGAGTAAGGAACTATGCCCAATGTTTTGCCCTGACTCGCCCGGGAACCAAACCCGGGTCCTCTCGCTTGCGAGGCGAGTGCTCTAACCACTAGGCTGAAGGACTCCACAATTGGACTGTGTTGGAAATTCTTTATAATTGGAATGTGTTGACGCTAAAAAAAAATCACTGGTTTATAGATTTTCGGGGATAAAATCTTGCAGTTTTAACCCATTCCCCCCCCCCCCTTCCTCTATTTACATTTATTAACTTTTTTAAAAAAAAAAGTAATCCAGTCGGTGATAGAGCACATTTAACATTTTAAAAACAAATATTGTGTCAAAGTTTAGTTCAAAAACCCTTTTGTCTTAAAGTGGGTTAAGCCACAGGTCAGACCCCAGTCAGCGGCGGTTCCTGAGCCAGAGTACAGCAGCCGGACAAAGATAGCTGCGTCCGAATGGGTTTGTGCCTATTGCATTGAAGTTGTTTGCTGAGGTAAGCGCCTGCTTATCCACATCGCTGCCGACCAGGGGATGACATTCCCTCTGCGCTGGGCTCTGGGGAGGGCGGGGAACGGGAAACCTCGGAACTGATCTATTGAGTTGCTTTGCTTCTCACTATCTCTCCCCTCATTCTTTTCAGTGGCAAGCTGTGGGTTTAGCTGGTTGGACTCCAGGAGTTACCCCCAATGCACACTCTGCCCCCCCCCCCCAAACCTTGGCTCTTGCCAACCTGTGCCTAATACTCTCAGGAATTAGGTAAGCAGGATGTGTTCCTCCAGGGAGAGAGAGAGAGAGAGAGAGCGTTCCATTCCAACAATCTATCTCTGGGAATTTCCGTGTGTGGATACATGGAATTCTCAGCTCGGTTTGGAGACCCTTAAACATGGTGATGGTTTCTGCTTGTGTCCACTGACACTATAGGGACAAGCTTTATGGGGTGGGGGGGGGGTGGGGGGAAGCTAATTGAATGGATGATATTGATGGCAATTAATGGATTGTGGTTGGAAAGGTTTGGGAACTGAGTAGAGAGTGTCGTGGGAAGGAGGGAGGAGGAGAGAGAAGGTACGAGTGCAGGAATGAGGACTGAGCGGAGGGAATGGGACAGATGTGGAGGCTACGGTGTGGGGAGCAGACACGGCCGGGGACAGAGCGTGGAGAAGGAAAACCTGCGGCGGCTTTGACGAGAACTTTCCTGCGAGGTGATCTTACTTTACATGTGTCGTATAAAATTTCAAATCGATTGGTTTCACATTGAAATCCGGGCTGTGAACGTGTTGCTTCGCGCTGGACTGCCTTCTGCATTCCAATGTCGCGAACCGCCCCTGGATAATCTGTTGAAATTGGCGGCGTCGGGGAAAGGTCACTTGTACAAGCCACAGAGAGAGAGAGAGAGAGAGAGACGCCTTTGCCGTGACGGAAACTTTGGCATCGCGGACACACGCGGCGCGGAGGAAACTGCTTGTGTCACTGACAAGAGATTACTCAACAGACTAAGGGTTAAATACGCAGCAAAGTATTCAAAGCAAGTTGGTGTCCAACCTGCCAATGGGGAGGGAGGGAGGGAGGGAGCGAGAGAGATGCTGCCCCTCTCTTCCGTGACTTCTCTCACCCCAGTTTTGGGGCGTTCGGAAGTGGCCAAAGTGATAGCTTTTTTTTTCTCTCAAACCCACGGCCACAATTGTGTATTAGCTCTGCAAACAAAATTGTATTTTCCTTTTTCATTCCAAATGTTCTAATAAAAAAATGACAAAGCACTTTCCCGCTCGGCTTTCTGTGTCGTTTTGTTACTGGTCTTGTTCTGGAACCTGTTAAAATTGAATATGACACTTAATAATCCTTACATTTTCTGCAGCCCGTTTCATGGCGGGAGGACATAAAATAATAATAATCCTTGCGTTTGATATAGCGCTTTATCACATCTTCCAGAAATTTTGCCCTGACGCGCCCAGGAACGCTCGCTCCAGGACTCCACGGGACCTTTTGGCCAGGAAACCAGTGAAAACCAGGAAAGCACCACGAGGTGAATGGTCACCTGCACAGAGATCCGATGGTCGAAATCCACAACTTTGGTGAGAGTTCGCTACCAACTGAGTGTTCCAAAAGCTCCCGAGTTGCGTTGAATCCTATCGGCAGGTCGTGGTGTTTGTCTTGCGGGTTGTAGATGAGTTTCAATGTGGGGAAATGTGAGGTAATGCATTTTGTTAGAAAGAATGAGGGGCAATATAGGCGATAATACAATCTTAAGGGGGTGAAGGAACAGAGAGACCTGAGGGGGGCAGGTAACTGAATCCTTGAAGGTGGAGGGACAGGGAGATAAGGCTGTAAAAAGGGCATATGGGATACTGGGCTTTATAAATAGGGGATAGAGTACAAGAGTCAGGAGGTGATGATTAACCCATAGAAACACTGGTTAGACCTCAGTTAGAACACTGCCCCAGTTCGGGGCCCCACACTATAGGAAGGATGTTAAGGTATTGGAAAGGGTATAGAGGAGATTTACGAGGATGGTACCAGGAATGAGGGACCGTGATGGTGAGGAAAGGCTGGAGAGGTTAGGATTATTCTCATTGGAGCAGAGAAGGTTACGAGGACCTGATAGAGGTCTTCAAAATCATGAGGGGATTTGATGGGATAGAAAGGGACAAACTGTTCCCACTGGTGGGTGTGTCGGGGACTTGAGGTCATAGATTCAAAATAGTCTCTAAAAGAAGCCGAGTGGAGGGGAGAAGACATGTTTTCACGCAGCGAGTTGTTGGAATCTGGAACATTGCCTGAAAGGGCGGTCGAGGCCGATTCCATAACTACTTTTAAAACTGCGGTGGACGGGTATTTGCGGAGGACGGGTTTGCAGGTTATGGGGAAAGGGCCGGGAGTGGGACTGACGTTATTTGCTCCATTCAGAGAGCGGCACAGACTCGATGGGCCGAATGGCCTTTTTTGTGCTGTACAATTCTATGATTCTATGATCAAAGGTTGAACTGTACTTTCTGATGATTCATGTAGATCATTTAGCAGGATTTGCTCAATCAGTGACCCACCAATAGGTGGACGTTTTAGAAGCAATTGGGCATTGCTGAGTTTAGATTGAGGTTGGTTAAGGAAGTTGGAAATTGATATGGTTATAATAATAATAATAATCCTTGCATTCGATACTGCGCCTTATATCTTTTAGACATCTGAAAGCAAAATATACCGTGAACTGAATTGACTGTATATTTTGTGGACAAACTTAGGGTCAACTTCCCACAAACAGTCGTCAATTGAGTGACCACATTATTTTCTTTTTTGGAGGGATTATAACCCCCAGAAAAGCGATCCACTAATTGACAGAGGCGTGTGTGGGGTGTAAGGAAACTTGCCTAATGTTTTGCCCTGACCTGACCCGTCCGGGAATCAAACCCAGGGCCTCTCGCTTACGAGGCGAGCGCTCTAACCACTGAGCTACAGGACTTGTAGAAATAAATCAGAACCAACAAAGAAACAGTTCATCATTAGGACCTGATTAAGGTTTGACTATCCGGATGGTGTCATCCTCTATTGCACCACAGCTCGAATTTATCTTTTGTTTGGCAGAGGACTGTGTTTACAAGTCATTGCTTGACATCAATATCAAATGAGGGCAGCCCTTGCGGTATAGAGACCATGTGACTGATCTTTACCTTTGTGCCTAATGATAAGAATCTCGGTACAGGAGGAAGGGCAGTGAGCGCCGAAGCACTGCCACGGAACTATAAATCCTGAATAATCTTTGCGTTTTATACAGTGCCTTTGACATCGGGAGGAAGTCGCAAAGATTTGATTTGGGCTGGAGATTATATTCAGTCGAAATAGCTCCACACACTCTTGTTTCTATCGACAGCGACGTGCTGAGACCTGGCTGCCAGAGTAGGTAGAATGGGTGAAAGTTTGCCATTTGTATTCACAGTCCTGGCCTCAGGTGTATACCTGATAAGATCCTGATATTTATCAGGATGGTACCAGGAATGGGGGACCTCAGTTATCAGGAGAGGCAGAGAAGCCGGGATTATTCTCCTTGGAGCAGAGAAGGTTAAGATGGGACTCAATAAAAGTTTTAAAAATGATGAGGGGATTCGATAGGGTGAACAAGAAGAACCTATCCCCACTGGTGGGTGGGTCGGTAACCCGAGGACACTGATTTAAAATAGCTGTTGAAAGAAACAGAGGGGAGGAGAGGAGAAATGTTTTCACACAGCGAGTTGTTGGGATCTGGAATGCATTGCCTGAAAGGCCGGTGGAAGGCGATTCCATCACAACTTTTGTTGTTATCGACAAGAAGTAGATAATTATTTGGGATGGACAAGTTTGTAGGGGTGTGGGGAGAGCGCGGGGGAGTGGGATTGATTTGGAAAACCTCTTTTCAAAGAGCCGGTACAGATACGATGGGCCGCACGGCCTCCTTCTGTGCTGTATAATTCTATGATTGTATGACAAAGGGTGAGGCAGTTGTTATGCAACTTTCCGGTGTAGTTTCATGTCTACACATTTCACATAGGAATAGGAGGCGGCCATTCAGCCCCTCGAGCCTATTCCACCATTCTATAAGATCGTGGCTGAACTGTACCTCAGCTCCATTTACTTGCTTTTGCCGCATATCCCCTGATACACTGACCTAACAAATGTCTGTCCACCTCAGTCTGGACAATGTGAGTGGATCCAGTCATAATCCATAACCTTTTGGGAGAGGGAGAGAGAGGTCCAGCTTTCCACTACCTTTTGAATGTGGGTGAAAAACTACCTCCTGATTGTCACTCCTAAATGCCCGGGCTCTAATTTTAAGATGATGCCCCCCTTGTTCTGGATCCCCTCCCACCCACCGGAGGAAATAGTTTCTCTCTATCTACTCTATCGAACTCCACAATGGGTGGGTCATATCAGTAGGAAGTAGTAGCTATGTTACATTTACACAAGTTACAACTCACTCCTCGTCTGTGTCCTGTTCAGTTGGACATTAAAGATCTCCTGCAGCGCTGTTGGGAAAAGCGGAGGGCGTCTCCCAGTGTCCTGGCCATCAACCCCCAGATAAAATTGACCACGGCTGTTTGTGGGTCATCGCTGTGTGGAAATTGGTTGCTGCGTTTCGCCCACAAAAAATCAGTCACTACAACTTACAGTAAGATTCTGTGAAATGCTTTGAGAAATCTCTACACATCAAATGCACCAAATCAAATGCAAAGATTATTATTGATTATAATAATAATTAACGACTGCATTAGGGTGATCAGAAAGAGTGGCTGAAGCCAACTCTAACCCTAACCCAATCTTCAGCTGCCTGAACCTTCCCTTCCCCACGCCTGAGTCACTAGTGATTATATCACCACCCTGATTTACAATGCAAACTATCCTCGATTCCAAATTGATTTGTTTCTCAGGAATGTTTTTAAGCAATAGTGGAATTGATTATAAACAGCCGCACCCCGACTGTTACTAGCCAGGGTTGTGCACTTACAGGATTTCGTAAAAACACCAATGATTCATTTGTTTCATGAGAGAATTATTGCTGTTATCTTAAGTCCAAATCCCTTTCTGCATTCAGATGGATGTGCTGAGGAAGGTTTGATTGCCCCATCTGGAGTCCTGGAGCTCAGTGGTTAGAGCACTGCCTCGCAAGCGAGAGAACCTGGGTTCGATGCCCAAGCAGGTTAGGTCAGGGCGAAACATTGGGCGAGTTTCCTTACTCCATACGGGGGTAATAATCCCTTTAAAAATAAATAATAATTTGGTTATTCAATCCAAGACTGTTTGTGGGACACTACTGTGCGCAATTGACTGCTGCATTTCGCTCACAAAACACAAAACATTACACTTTGCAGTATATTCTGTGAAGCTCTTTGAGACATCTCAAAGACGTGATATGGCGTTGTATCAAATGTAAATATTATTATTATTATCATCTTGTGACATAGGAGGGTTGTGTCGTGTAGAAGCTGTGCTCACTGCAATCCAACTGATACATTACGAAACAGCCATCAACTCATAAACTTTAAAAAAAAAGGTAATTAGGCTGGAATCAGTCCACACCTATAATTTACATACAGAAATTTACAAGAATCAGACCAGAGATGAGGAACTAGAATTATACAGAGCGACAAGAGAGGCTGGGATTGCTCTCCTTAGGGCAGAGAAGGTTGAGAGGAGATTTAATAGAGGTGTTCAAAAGTATGAGGGGTTTTGATGGGAGTAGATGGGGAGAAACTGTGTCCTCTGGCGGGTGGGTCGGTAAGCAGAGGACACAGATGGAAAAAGAACCCGGAGGGGAGACGAGGACTCAATTTTACCCAGAGAGCTGTTACGGTCTGGAATGCACTGCCTGAAAGAGTGGTGGAAGCAGATTCGATAATAGCTTTCAAAAGGGAATTGGATAAGCACTTAAAAAGGAACGATGTGCAGGACTATGGGGAGAGAGAGTAGGCAAGCGGGACTAGTTGGTCGCTCTTTCAAAGATGAGCCGAATGGCCTCCTTCTGTGCTATAGGTTTCTATGAATTTACGTTCTTATAGCAGAAGCTGGGAAGGCAGGGTAAGGGGCAGGAAGTGGCTCACGGCTGGGTTGAGAGATAATGTAATAATAATCCTTGCATTTGACATAGCATCCTATCATATCTTCAAGACGTCTCAAAGCCCTTCACGCAATGTACTGTAAAGTGAATTGACTATATTTTTGTGGGCGAAACCTGGCAGCCGATGGCGCACAGCAGCGTCCCACAAACAGTCGTGGATTGAGTGACCAAATTATTATTATTATGTCATAGCTATGAGATATGGGCCGCTGTTGTCATACTCCCGACACCCTAAATCCCCCCTCAATGCCTCCAAATGCAGTACATTTCCTACCCTTTTTATTGGTAAGGAAACACCTTGTCCCACTCACTGAAATGATTCAAACTGAGAAAATGACCTTTATCACTTGGTCCAGTTAAAACACTGGGAGGGTGTGGATCAAATAAATGTTAAAATAAAAGCTCACGCACGCTCAGCTGTATACGTGGACAACAATGTTCAGGGAAATAAAACAATTTATTACTGGTGAACAAAAAAGGAGAGAATGGGTGTGCGTATACTGAAGTTTTTATGGCTGAATGTGACAGTTTCCAAGGCAATAATGTTCACTGCAAAAACACTCTTCTAAACAGGGCAGAGAGCACAGTAAGATACGAGGCTTCACCACATCAACATGTATTTGCAATAATAATAATGCCTGCGTTTTATCGCGTCTTTGAGGCGTTTCAAAGCGCTTCACAGAATATCCTGTAAAGTGAACTGACTGTATATTTGTGGGCGAACGCGGCAGCCAATTGCGCACAGCAATGTCCCACAAACAGTCGTAGATTGAAAATGACCAATTTATTATTGTTTTGTTTTTTTGGAGGGATTATTATTATGGCTCTGTGTGGAGTAAGGAAACTTGCCCGAGGTTTCGCCCTCTGCCTGGGATTGAACTCAGGTCTCTCGCTTGCAAAGCGAGTGCTCTAACCACTGAGCTACAGGACTCGCATGAGCTACGTGCGAAGGGGGTAATTACAATTTATATAACAAAGTGCATCAGGATTCAGAGACCATTTATTACAGAGTTCCCAGTGTTCAGAAATCACCAATATCAGGGCATCTTTGCAGAATATATTGTAAAATAGGTTGACTGTATTTTGTGGGTGAAACGCAGCAGCCAATTGAGAACAGCAGTGCCCCACAAACAGTCGTGGATTGAGTGACCAAACTAGTATTAATTTTTCTGAGATGGATTATTACTCCCGCAAAGCAATCAGAGGGAGAGGGAATTTTCTGAAGTTGTGGTTTCACCTTTGATTCTTAATAGTAATAAAAATAATAATAATAATCCTTGCATTTGATTAAGCGGCCTATCACGTATTCGAGACGTCTCAAAGCGCTTCACAGAATATTGTACATTTTGTGGGCGAAACCTTAACAGGTTCTGACTTTCCAATACAGGCTCTTTGACTTGTGTCCCTGATTACCAAATACCCTATTGAGATATCTAGTTCACCCAAAATACCCTTTGAGATAAGAGCTTTTTTTTTTAATATGTCTTTTTAACTGACACGCCTCGAGCTTGCAATTTACCTCCAGCAAACGTCATAGAGGCCAACCACCGCAATCAACCTTTGATCAAGTATCCCCCCTTTGCCTATATATGCAGAAACAACTGTCACCATTTCCCATCTAGCTCCTAGCAGCGCACTGATTAGGATATATTTAATTATGAGGAGCTTAAAGTATTATAAATCAGAAATTATTATCACAGTTGCTCTATGTGTTATTGGACTTTCATCGGGAGCCAGGTAAGTGTACTCCTGCATTGAATTTTTTTTATCGTTGTTTGTGAGAGCTGTAGATTTATATGAAATTTGGTCTGATTTTAATAATAATAATAATAATAATAATCCTTGCAATTGAGACATCTCAAAGCGATTCACAGAGTAAAGCGAATCGACTGTACATTTTTGTGGGCGAAGCACAGCAGCCAATTGCGCACAGCAGTGTCCCACAAACAGTCGTGGATTGAGTGACCAAATTATTATTTTATTTATTTTTTGGAGGGATTATTACCCCCGGAAAAGCGATCGGGGTCCTACTTACTGCTCGGTGAGCAGAGGAGTGTGGAGTCAGGAACTTTCCTAAAGTTTCACCCTACCTGGTAATCGAACCCATATCCTTCGCTTGCGAGGCGAGTGCTCTAACAAATAAGCTACAGGAATCCACACTGGGCTTGTAAATACATATCGGTGCAGTTTTATTGAAGTCAAATTGGAATATGCCCTTCAATGATTAATTTGGAGATAAAGATTCTGAATCCAGTCTGTAAAATAAATAGCAAAATTCTCTGTTAAATGGCCACAGACTGTCTTTGAGATTAATTGAATGAATAATAATAATAATACTTGCGTTAACTCGGTTGTTGAAGGTATATTTTGTGTACTATTGTAAGTGCCATATTAAATGTAACAATTATTATTAATGATCACGTCAAATAGTTTGTCATAAAATTTTAAGGCAGTTGAAATCATAAGATTTGCTGCTAATAACTAGATGTATTTCTTTTTGTTGGATGACTTGGTTATATAATGCACTCTTTCCCACAAAGAGTACAGTTAATTCATTTTACAGTATATTCTGTGAAGCGCTTTAAGACGTCTCGAAGATGTGATAAGGTGCTATGTCAAATACAAGGACTATTATTATTATTGCCCGACAACACTACTATGTAAAACGCTAATAGTGTGGGCTACATAAAACACTGAAGCTTAGGATAAAAACACTTGCAATTCTTTGGAGGTGATAAGGGTATTAGTAAGCTCACCTCGTCGGGCCAGTGAAGAACCCACGTTTACCAGAATCAAAGTTTGTCTGTAGGTCCAACAAAGCAGTTTAATCACATATTGACAAGTGTCTGAATATCATGATTCATACATTTGATATAGTGCCTCATCACATCATTGACACGGCTCAAAGCGCTTCACAGAATATGTGTTGGTCGATTCGCTTTCCAGGATAATAATTCCTTCATATAAAAAAAATTTGGTCACTCAATCTAAGACTGTTTGTGGGACAGTGCTGTGCACAATTGGATGCCGCATTTCGTCCACAAAATATAGTCAATTCACATTACAATATATTCTGTGAAGCACTTTGAGGAGTCTCGAGGTTATTATTATTTTTACTTACCTTAAGGGATTATAGATAATCACTGTTGTTTTCTCCACAGACCAAGAAAACCACCAGACAGAAATTCACATGGGAAAGTAAACGTTTCAGAGCTCTCCAGTACTAACTCAGGTCAGTACAGTACAGGCTTGGAAATATAGAGGAGCGATCAGATAAACTGGGCATGTTCAAGCTGAAGAGAAGTGGTGATATGATTACGGTCTTTAAGATTCTGAAGGGACGATAATGTAGACCTTGATAAGCTGTTTTATCGTGTACTGAACAGTAGAACCTGAGGACATGGGTTGCAATTGAAGGGGGGGTAAATACAGAACAAATCTGCGGGAACACTACTTCTGTGAGTGAGTAGTAAGAGTGTGGAACAGGTTCCCGGGTGGAAGCAGGAAGTGTTGTTTGTTTCAAGAACAAATGAGATAGATTTCTGCTAGAAAATAATACCCGGGGGAGACAGTATTATAGTTTGGGACACAACATGTCAAGTGACTGCCAGGATGGTGGAAGGCGAACTAGATGGAACTTTTAGTCTTCTTCGCCTAGCAAATTCTTATATTCTTATATGACCGAAGGTCCTAAGGGAAATATTTCAACATGGAGGGGAGCATTGAGAGTTTTGGGAAGGGCTGGGTGGTGCATATTAGACTCTGGACTTACACCCAACCTTGGATGAATGCTCCATCTTTGTGATATCTGTTAAAGGTCACAACCTGATCTCCACCACATAACCAAATTGCCCACAGCTTTACTACAGCCAATCTGACTCATCAGTAGAGTAGCGTAGACAGGGAGAAACTGTTTCCTCTGCGGGTGGGTCGGTAACCAGAGGACACAGATTTAAGATAATTGGCAAAAAAATCAGAGAGGAGTCAATGAGACATTTTTTTACCCAGAGAGTTGTTAGCTCTTTCAAAGGGCCAGCACAGGCACGATGGGCCGAATGGCCTCCTCCTGTGCAGTAAGATTCTATGATTCTATGATTAACCCAGAATTTCAATCCTGAAATACTTTTGCCTTGATTCTGTAATGACTTGATAAACGGTAAACTTGCAGCCCAATTGCAAACCGATCCCAATACATAACTTGTTTTAGTTTCTGCCGTACGTGTTGGTATATTGAACCACTCCTATAGTTAATGGCGGGTAAAATTCAGAACAAATCTATTCACCCAGCAAATTTTTATGTTCTTATCTTATAGATATTCTAACGTTCTGTGATTTCAATGACAATTCAAAGCCACTCTGTGAGTGGTCTCAAGCAACGAATGATCAAGGAGATTGGAAACGAATTTCTGGCTCAACCCCAACTGAAATCACAGGTCCTGAGGGAGATTATCCAGATGGAAGTAAGTGACTAACGCTAATTGAGAAGATATTCTGAATATAATCCTAACAACCCAGTGATTCATTTGATTTTATGAGTCCTGTAAGATAGTGGTTAGAGCACTCGCCAAGCAAGCCAGAGGACTTGGGTTCAATTGCCGGGCGGATCAACGTGAAACCTTAGGCAAATTTCCTTATTCCACACACAAGCCTCTGTTTACCTAGCGGTAAGTAGGAACCCAGGTGTTCGTCGATTGGCGGATCGCTTTTCCAGAACTAATAATCCCTTCAAAAAAAAAAAAAATTTGGTCACTCAACCCCGACTGTTTGTGGGACACTGCTGCCGCGTTTTGCCCACAAAATATAGTCGATTCACTTCACAGTGTATTCTGTGAAGCGCTTTGAGACATCTTGAATATGCGATAAGGCGCTGTGTCAAATGTAAGGATTATTATTATTATTGATGATGAGCAGAAAAGAAGTGAAATGATCCAATAAATGAACGGTTGGAGTGAGTGACCAGACATCATTGTGTTTGAATTGCAGCTGGTTATTATATCTACCAAGAGGCTGATGATTTCACTGACGGCCAGGCTGCCAAGCTGAACAGCCCATCTGTGACAGTATCGGGAGATGTGTGTGTACAGTTCCGATATTTCATGTATGGAATTGATTCAACCAATGCTCTGAATGTCTACGTGGAAACGTCGACCATCGAGAAGAAATGGAGTTCAAAAGGAATACAGAGTAATGTTTGGTTACTTGGAACAATCGATCTCAACTACATGACGTCAACTAGTATAAAAGTAAGGCAGTTTGAATTAACTATTTCTTAGTTGCTTTATTTTTTTTATACCACCATTGGCGGTCAGGCCTTCAGCCTCTCTGCCCCCCACCTTTTGGAACTCAATCCCACAGTCCTTTCGCCTCACTCCCCCTCTTGCCTCCTTCAAGGCACATCTCAAGACCCTCCTCTTCGGTCGTGCCTTCCACCACTCTCCTACCCCTACCCTCCCTGCACTCTACCCTTCTTGATTCAACCCCCCACTCGGGTCCAAATCTCTGACTGTCCAGCGTCTTGGGACAAAATGAAAGATGCTGCGTAAATGTCATTTGTCGCTGTTACTACTTTGTGTGAACTGCCTTACTTGTGTGTAACACTCTGCCTAATACAACAGGTGATTTTTGAATCTGTTCGAGGGGCCACGAATTCAGCTGACAGTGCTTTGGACAATATTTTGATCCGGAGAGGAACCTGCTCCGGTAAGTTTTGTTTCTGGAACTGGCTTGAGTTGCTGATTCTTATCGTGTTATTTAAGAATTGGGATGTTGGAATGAGGAAAGGGCACTCAGCTCACCAGCACGTAGATTCTGACCAGACCAGTTTTCATGCTTCCCTTAACCTGAACCCATATCCGCTTGTGAGGTACTTGCGTGGAGTCCTGTCGTGTAGTGGTTAGAGCACTCACCTCGCAAGCAAGAGGAGCTGGGTTCGATTCCCGGGTGGGTCAGGGCAAAACCTTAGGCAAGTTTCCTTACTGCACACACACGCGCGCCTGATCACCTAGCAGTAAGTAGGAACCCGCTTGTTAGTCAATTGGCGGATCGCTTTTCCAGCGGAAATAATTCCTTCAAAAAACATAATAATTTGGTCACTCAATCTATGACTCTCATTGACGGCAAAATAGCATGTGTGGAGTACATGTTTTTCTTCCAACAGGTTGCATCCACAGCTGTGGGTTTGATGAAATGGACAATCTGTGTGGCTGGACTAATGAGGGTTTGGCATTGTGGGAACAATGGTCAGGGGAGACTGAGACTGACGGCACTGGGCCAGATGATGACCACTCTAAACCAGGCCGTAAGTACCATTTATTCCACTCCATCTTCTCCTCTTTCGTTTGTCTTCGAGTCTTGTAACTTATTGGTTAGAGCGCTCATCTCGCAAGTGAGAGGACCTGGGTTTGATTCCCGGGTGGGTTGGGGTGAAACTTTCAGCAAGTTTCCTTACTCCACGCACACGCCTGTTTCCCAGCAGTAAGTAGGAACTTGCTTATTAGTTGATTGGCAGATTGCTTTCCGGGGATAATAATCCTTTAAAAAAATTATAATAATTTGATCACACAATCCACGATTGTTTGTGGGACACTGCTGGGCACAATTGGCTGCCACTTTTCACCCACAAAATATACAGTCGCATTTTACAGTCTACCTGTGAAGCGTCAATTCAGTTTACAGCATATTCTGTGAAGCGCTTTGAGACGTCTGGAAGACGTGAAAAGCGCTATATCAAATCCAAGGATTATTATTATTATTATGAAGTGCTTTGCGATGTCTCTGGGATACTATCCCACATGAAGGGTGCTATATAAATGCAAGTTGTTGCTGCTGCGTCGTCTCAAAGACGTGATAAGGCGCTATATCAAATGCAAGGATTATTATTATTCAGTACTTTACATTTGATTCTATTTTATTGCCTGTTTCTTGCAGTTGGTAAATATTTGTTGCTGGACTCCGCCTGGACGAATCCCGGGGACATCAGCCTACTAAAGAGTACAACCTTCACTTCAAGCGAGTGCCTGACATTGTCATTCTATTACTACATGTTTGGCACTGCTACTCAAATGAAGCTGAATGTGTATGCACAGAAACAAGGCAAGTACGGAGTGGAGGACAGTTGTATGTACATGTCCTCAGTTTGTAACAGCTCAGCCGAAGGATGGCAACTCCAGCACTACATTGTGGAGCCCTGCAGCTTAGTGTCTTGGGACGTCCTCCTGACATAAAAGGCGCTATGCAAATGTAATCTTGTTGTTGTTGCAGTGGTTAGAGCACTCACCTCGCAATCGAGAAGACCTGGGTTCGATTCCCGGGAGGGGCGAAATGTTACACAAGTTTCCTTACTCCCCGCACACGCCTATTTTTACCTAGCAGTAAGTAGGAACCCAGTTGTTTGGCGGGTCACTTTTCTGGGGGGAATAATCCCTCCAAAAAATTGTAAAAATACATGTTAAAAAATAATAATAAGTTAGTCTCCCAATCCACGGCTGTTTGTGGGACACTGCTGGGTGCAATTGGCAGCCACGTTTTGCCCACAAAATATATACAGTCAATTCACTTTACAGTATATTCTGTAGCGCTTTGAGGTGTCTTGAAGATGTGCTAAGGCCCTGTATCAAATGCAAGGATTATGATTATCATTATTTCCACCAATAGGAGACGGTCTGGGCCAACCCTTGTTCAGCCTGGTTGGAGACCAGAAGCAAGGCTGGAAGAAGGCAGAAGCCATCTATAGAGGAAACGCAGATATTCAGGTAGGCTGAAGTTCAGCTACATGTTTCTGATTAAAGGTCTGGTCAAGGGGAAGAGGTGCTTTCTTACGGGATGAGCAGGAGCCTTCAAGATCAGTACCTCTGTTAGTTGGCGCTTTGCAAATGTAATTTTGTATTTATTAGTTCACGGCAAAATTACAGCAACTGCTGACTGGAAAGCAATGACTTGGACTTCAAGGATCCTCTGGCACCTAAAATCTGGTGGTCGGCACATGGTTTCATCCCCACTATTGATAGACACGACTTCACTGGATATATTTTGTCCGTTTCCCGGTTGTGTTATTTGTGGAGTCCTGCAGCTTAGTGGTTAGAGCGCTCGCCTTACAATCCAGATGACTGGGTTTGATTCACGGGCAGGGCGAAACTTTGGGCAAGTTTCCTTGGGGGTAACAGGACTTTGTGGGACCCTTGTACATACATCTAAAGCACCTGAATCCCTTGTTTACATTCCAGCCTGTAATTCAATCATATTATTCTAAATATAACTTTACATTGTATCCTGTGAAGCGCTTTGAGATGTCTCAAAGACATGAAAAGCGCTATACCAAATGCAAGGATTATTATTATTATTAGCGGAAAGTTGACCACCTTTACTGCTAACCGTCTGTTTCAAAGAGTTTCAGTGATTTTGAAATGATCCGCTATTTTCCAGTTCATAATTGAAGGTATCCGAGGTGAGACCCCAAAATCAGACATCGCCTTGGACAGTTTCTGTGTGGAAAAGTGCCAACCAGGTAAGATATTCCTCTCTATCAAGCGTCAGACTGCCTTTTAGATATGATCCTAATTTAAGTGTGTTATTTACAAATAACTGGGATTATGCTGCAAAACACGTGGATTATGTACACTATAATACTGCAAAGGCTGATAAGGGTCATGTGTAATAGAGCATGATCCCAGTTATTAATATTAACTCACTCCCAGCGATCCGTTATTCTATAAATAATCTCTAACCCTAAATTAAATTCCGGCCTGTTCGATTGGTAGTCTATAATTCACTCCGAGGAATGTTATTTTACAATAAAATATTGTTGTTACGATGCAGGATCCACAAGCACCACAACATCACCACCAACTGGACCGACCACCACCAAAAATCCAGGTAGGAGCAACGATTGGATACTTAATTATATTCCAAGATGAGGTTATGTGACATTCTTCTGCACATGTAAACCACCTGAATCCCTCAATTACACTCCAGTTTGTAACTCACTGTCAGGGAACTATTAATCTATATATGTAATCCCTAATAATGACATTCTGTCCGGTTGAGAGGTCTGTAATTCACTCCTAGGAATTGACATGTTATTTTATAATATTGTCTTTACGATGCAGGATCCACAAGCACCACAACATCACCAACAACTGGACCGACCACCACCAAAAAACCAGGTCAGAGCAACGATTTGATACTTAATTATATCCCAGGATGAGGTTACGTGACATTCTTCTGTGCATCGAAACCGCCTGAATCCCCTGCCTCTCCCTTCAGGCCGCCCAAACCCTCATCCGCGCATTTGTTACATCTAGGCTCGACTATGCCAACTCCTTGCTTTGCGGCCTTCCCAACTCCTCCCTCCACAAGTCGCAGAAGATCCAGAACTCTGCAGCTCGTGTCCTCTCCTGCATCAGGCTCCGTGACCGCACCCTCACCAAACTCCAGCGGCTCCCCTTTCCTCAGAGGATAGAGTTCCCTGCCCGGCTCACCCCACTATCGGCGGTCAGGCCTTCAGCCTCTCTGCCCCCACCCCTTGTCATTTCATCCCACAGTCCCTTCACCTTGCTCTCTCTCTTGCCTCCTTCAAGGCACATCTGAAGACCGTCCTTTTCGTCCGTGCCTTCGGCCACCCTCCTTAGCCCTGCCCTCCACCCCTCCTGATCCCAACCCCCAGCTCGGGTCAAATCCCTCACTGTCCAGCAACTTGGGACATCCTCCTGACGTGAAAGGCCCTGTGTAAATGTAATTTGTTGTTGTTGTTGAATCCCTTGCTTACATTCCAGCCTGTAATATTGTCTTTACGATGCAGGAGTCACAACCACCACAAAATCACCACCAACTGGGCCGACCACCACCAAAAAACCAGGTAAGAGCAACGATTTGATACTTAATTATATCCCAGGATGAGGTTACGTGACATTCTTCTGTGCATCGAAACCGCCTGAATCCCTCAATCACACTCCAGTTTGTAACTCACTGCTAGGGATCTGTTATTCTACACACATACCCATGTAACCAACTTGATAACGATTAGCCTATAAACCGTTTCAAGCACCAGTTGCTGAATATTGACTCATACATTCACTAAGACACTGCGTCTTTCTTTATTCGTGGAGTCCTGTTGTATAGTGGTTAGAGCACTCGCTTCGTAGCACAACCGAGGACTAGGGTTCAATTCCTGGCCAGAGCAAAACATTGGGTAAGTTTTCTTACTCCACAAACCTGTTTACGTAGCAGTAATTCGGAACCCAGTTGTGAGTTGATTGGCAGATCACTTTTTTGGGGCATAATAACCCCTCCCCCAAAAAATAAAACAATAACTTGGTCACTCAATCCACAAATGTTTGTAGGACACTGCTGTGTGCAATTGGCTGCTGCGTTTTGCCCACAAAATAAGAGTTAATTCATTTTACAGTATATCCTCTGAAGCACTTAAGACACGTGTCGAAGACGTGATAAGGCGCTGTATTTAATGCAACGATTATATATTATTGTAATTTCCTTTGTTGTGTGTTTCAGATTCCTGCCCACCCAATTCTCACTACGACCCCTGTGGTCCCACCTGTCCTCCCACCTGTGATAACCCAAAACCGAATTGTACAGCAAGTTGCGTGGCCGGCTGTTTCTGTGACCCTGGCTTCTTCCAAAATGGACAAGCATGTGTTCCTCAGGAGCAATGTGGTTGTAACTACGGAGGCAATTATTATGAGGTGAGGATGTCATCAGACCATTGATAAAAACTGTCTCCTATATCTGAATATCCAGCTGGAAAGAAGAATTTTTCTCCATCAACTTTCTCCCCTCCTCTCCTCATTGTGGAGTCCTGTCGTTCAGTGGTTAGAGCACTCGCCTCGCAAGTGAGAGGACCCAGGTTTGATTCCTGGGCGGGTCAGGTTAGGGCGAAACCTTAGGCAAGTTTCCTTACTCCACACACATCCCTCTGCTTACCTAGCAGTAAGTAGGAACCCAGTTGGTAGTTGATTGGCGGATTGCTTTTCGGGGGCAATAATCCCTAAAAAAAAATGATAATTTGGTCACTCAATCCATGACTGTTTGTAGAACACAGTTGTGTGCAATTGGCTGCCGCGTTTTGCCCACAAAATATACAGTCAATTCACTTTCCAGTATATACTGTATATAATGTGAAGCGCTTTGAGATATCCCGAAAACGTGATAAGGCTCTATACCAAATGCAAGGATTATTATCATTATTTCAGGCTCAGGCAATGTAATTTGTATGCCACTAATTGTAGGAAGTTATTCTTATTTGTTTTCCTGCTTCTAGCCTGGAGAAGTCATCTGGTCAGATGCCTGTACGTCTGTTTGCCATTGTCTTGGAAACTTCAGCATTCGCTGCACCAACACGAGCTGCGCCCCAGATGAATACTGTGGAGACAAAGATGGAGTCTATGGATGTCACCTCAAAGGTACAGTGAGATTTTGCTATTTCCTTCTTGGTGTTAAGTACTGAAATACATTACATCCCCGTCTCACTGGACTCCAGATATCTGGAAATAAAGAACATCCAGTTTGACTTCCACCATCCTGGCAGTTGTTTGACTGTTGTGTCCCAAACTATATACTATATCCTGAGATATTATTTATGGTACTTAGCCAGACATATTGGCAAAACATCCAATGTGTATGTTTCATTTCGATCCTGTTTCTTTCCTTTGTTATTGAGGACGTAACAAGAAGTGAAAAGCTAAACAGTGTGAACTTCCCCGTTACCTCCTCAGGGTCATCCACATGTACAGCATCTGGGGATCCCCACTACACCTCCTTTGATAAGAAGAAGTTTAATTTCCATGGAAACTGTACGTACGTCATGTCCCAGACCTGCAACTCCACGCAAACTCCATTCTCTGTGTACGCATCCAATGAGCACAGGAACGGGAAAAAAACTGTGTCGTACGTGAAAGCCGTCTATGTGCAGGTGTACGGGATCACAGTGTCCATACTCAAGAAGAAAGTTGTCCAGGTGAGAAAAAGCTCCTCATCCACTACGATACCTGATCTCAGCTACTGACAGCACAACACAACACAGTATTTCAATGCCCGACATTCAGTAGTCCGAGTGACTTTGAGAAACATTCCAACTGTCGTGCCCACCATCTGTTCATACGAATAATTTAAATGGAAACCGACTCTGTGTTAAACAGCACTGAGACTATTTACTGCAGCAACAATACTGACTGCCTTTGTTAATCAATGTTTGATTTCAGGTGAACGGAAAAACTGTGACTGTCCCAATCAACCCGGTCCGTGAGGTCACCATCAAACCATCTGGCAAACATGTCGTCGTACAGACTGACTTTGGTCTGATCGTTAGATACGATGGCAAACATCATATGGACATCAAGGTTCCCAGCAAGTAAGTCACTTCAGGACTCTTTGCTAATAACAATGACACTCTGAAGTTGCATATGCTTTCTGTTCTGTGCATATTTCACGTCTGTATGAATCACAGCTAAAGGCGTTATGTTATCTCTGTGCAGCTACGCTGACGAGCTGTGTGGCCTGTGCGGTGACTACAATGGAAGCCCCAGTGATGACTTCAGGACTCCTGAGGGAAAGCTGGTGAAGGGCGTCAATGACTTTGGGAACAGCTGGAACGTGGACGACAAGTAAGTTTAAAAGCTTTGAAGACGATACTGGTTTCTTTGGTCTGTGAAGTACATGAATAAGTTGGTTAATATGTTCAGTTAAAGAATGTCTTGTCCCTCTGGACAACATCAAGCAGGATTGGCTAAAGAGATGAACATACAACCTTCTGTGTTGGCTAATGTTGGCTTAAAATGTTTGCCTTACTACCCAGCTGCACCAAGACTGACAGTGATGTGGACCCAGAGTGTACTGAGGAAGAGACAGACAAATATGAAGGACCTGCCTACTGTGGGATATTGGTGGATCCATTCGGCCCCTTCGCTGCCTGTCACTACAAAATTGACCCCATGGTATGTCCACTTCCTTATCTTAGCTCCTTTTCTTTCATTGCTTCATTTCCTCCCGTTCACCTCACCACCCAAACTTGTCACATAAAGAGCTTGTGATTATCACCAAGAGACTCATGTGTCTTCACTATGAGAAGCATCAACATCTGAAGCTCCAATCTATTTTCTTCCAACAGTCCTTCTTCAACGACTGTGTGTACGACATGTGTGAGCTGGACGGCAGTAAGACGGAGCTGTGCGACGCTTTGGAGGCCTATGTCAATGAGTGTCAGCAACGCAACATCACCATCGATTCCTGGAGAAACAGCACCTTCTGCCGTACGTACCAATGAGAGTGATTATCAGTGTAAACGCCAAATCAATTTTAAAACAGCGATTCTTCACATGCTTCTCTGTGCCTGTTCTCTCCAGCTCTCACATGCCCACCTAACAGCCACTACGAACCCTGTACGTCAGCCTGTCCAGCCACCTGCCTTAACCCTACACCTCCTTCCTGCGACCTCCCCTGTGTGGAAGGCTGTCAGTGCGATAAAGGATTTGTACTGAGCGGAGACCAGTGTGTGCCCAAAAAACAATGTGGCTGTTTTTACAACGGAACCGAATATCAGGTAATGTCACAAGGAATTCTTGCAAATCTGAGCAGTCAAATTCAGGCATTAAGCACTAGACATTGCATCGGTTTTGTTGCAGGTTTTTGCATTTAGTTTTTTCTTTCCAGTCATTGTAGTCACTCTCCCTCAATCCCTCCGCTTTGCCTTCTCCTTCCCCATCTTCACATCGCTCCAGAAGACATTCCTCTTCGACCGTGCCTACAGTCACCTCCCCCCAGTTCGGCATCGTGCTCCGCCACTGTCAAGCGCTCTGGGACGCTACCCTGCATGAGGGGTGCTATATAAATGCAAGTTGGTGGTGGTGGTGTAATTCTGATTGATTTCTCCGTTTGCAGCCAGGTGAGGTGATCTGGTCTAAGGCCTGTGACCAAGTGTGTAAGTGTCAGTCGAGCAATAACATTGAGTGCAAAGATACAAGCTGTGATCCGGACGAGTACTGCGGCAGTGAAGGTGGTGTTCAGGGCTGTTACCCTAAAGGTAAACGGGGCCAACACTTTAACCGTCATTAACTTCCTTTCCAATGTTCCATCATTTCATTCCTGCTTCTTTCCTTTGCAATTGGGAGAGAAATCACCAAGAAATGTAAAGCTAAACAGTGTGAACTTCACCCTCAGGTTCATCCACATGTACAGCATCTGGAGATCCCCACTACACCTCCTTTGACAAGAAGAAGTTTAATTTCCATGGAAACTGTACGTACGTCATGTCCCAGACCTGCAACTCCACACAAACCCCATTCGCTGTGTACGCATCCAACGAGCACAGGAATAAGAAAAAGACTGTGACGTACGTGAAAGCCGTCTATGTGGAGGTGTACGGCATCACAGTGTCCATACTCAAGAAGAAGGTTGTCCAGGTGAGACAAGAGCTCCTCATCCACAATACCTAATCTCAGCTACTGACAGCAGTTACACAACACCTACAGTAGTCCAATACCCCACATTCAGTATTCCGAGTGACTTTGAGAAAGATTACAACTGTCCTGTCCTCTAACTGTTCATACGATTAATTCAAATAGGAAACCAACTCTGTGTTAAACAGCATTGAGGCTATTTACTGCAGCAACGGCAGCAATAATATTGATTACCTGTGTTAATCAATGTTTTGATTTCAGGTGAACGGAAAAACTGTGACTGTCCCAATCAACCCAGTCCGTGAGGTCACCATCAAACCATCCGGCAAACATGTCGTCGTACAGACTGACTTTGGTCTGATCGTTAGATACGATGGCAATCATCACATGGACATCAAGGTTCCCAGCGAGTAAGTCACTACAGGACTCGTTGCTAATAACAATGACACTCTGAAGTTGCATCTGCTTTCTGTTCTGTGCATATTTCTCGTCTGTATGAATCACAGCTAAAGGCGTTATGTTATCTCTGTGCAGCTACGCTGACGAGCTGTGTGGCCTGTGCGGTGACTACAATGGAAGCCCCAGTGATGACTTCAGGACTCGTGAGGGAAAGCTGGTGAAGGGCGTCAATGACTTTGGGAACAGCTGGAACGTGGACGACAAGTAAGTTTAAAAGCTTTGAAGACGATACTGGTTTCTTTGGTCTGTGAAGTACACGAATATGTTGGTTAATATGTTCAGTTAAAGAATGTCTTGTCCCTCTGGACAACATCAAGCAGGATTGGCGAAAGAGATGAACGTACAACCTTCTGTGTGTTGGCTAATGTTGGCTTAAAATGTTTGCCTTACTACCCAGCTGCACCAAGACTGACAGTGATGTGGACCCAGAGTGTACTGAGGAAGAGACAGACAAATATGAAGGACCTGCCTACTGTGGGATATTGGTGGATCCATTCGGCCCCTTCGCTGCCTGTCACTACAAAATTGACCCCATGGTATGTCCACTTCCTTGTCTTAGCTCCTTTTCTTTCATTGCTTCATTTCCTCCCGTTCACCTCACCACCCAAACTTGTGACATAAAGGGCTTGTGGTTATCACCAAGAGACTCATGTGTCTTCACTATGAGAAGCATCAACATCTGAAGCTCCAATCTATTTTCTTCCAACAGTCCTTCTTCAACGACTGTGTGTACGACATGTGTGAGCTGGACGGCAGTAAGACGGAGCTGTGCGACGCTTTGGAGGCCTATGTCAATGAGTGTCAGCAACGCAACATCACCATCGATTCCTGGAGAAACAGCACCTTCTGCCGTACGTACCAATGAGAGTGATTATCAGTGTAAACGCCAAATCAATTTTAAAACAGCGATTCTTCACATGCTTCTCTGTGCCTGTTCTCTCCAGCTCTCACATGCCCACCTAACAGCCACTACGAACCCTGTACGTCAGCCTGTCCAGCCACCTGCCTTAACCCTACACCTCCTTCCTGCGACCTCCCCTGTGTGGAAGGCTGTCAGTGCGATAAAGGATTTGTACTGAGCGGAGACCAGTGTGTGCCCAAAAAACAATGTGGCTGTTTTTACAACGGAACCGAATATCAGGTAATGTCACAAGGAATTCTTGCAAATCTGAGCAGTCAAATTCAGGCATTAAGCGCTGGACATTGCATCGGTTTTGTTGAAGGTTTTTGCATTTAGTTTTTTCTTTCCAGTCATTGTAGTCACTCTCCCTCAATCCCTCCGCTTTGCCTTCTCCTTCCCCATCTTCACATCGCTCCAGAGGACATTCCTCTTCGACCGTGCCTACAGTCACCTCCCCCCAGTTTGGCATCGTGCTCCGCCATTGTCAAGCACTCTGGGACGCTACCCTGCATGAGGGGTGCTATATAAATGCAAGTTGTTGGTGGTGGTGTAATTCTGATTGATTTCTCCGTTTGCAGCCAGGAGAGGTGATCTGGTCTAAGGCCTGTGACCAAGTGTGTAAGTGTCAGTCGAGCAATAACATTGAGTGCAAAGATACAAGCTGTGATCCGGACGAGTACTGCGGCAGTGAAGGTGGTGTTCAGGGCTGTTACCCTAAAGGTAAACGGGGCCAACACTTTAACCGTCATTAACTTCCTTTCCAATGTTCCATCATTTCATTCCTGCTTCTTTCCTTTGTCATTGGGAGAGAATTCACCAAGAAATGTAAAGCTAAACAGTGTGAACTTCACCCTCAGGTTCATCCACATGTACAGCATCTGGAGATCCCCACTACACCTCCTTTGATAAGAAGAAGTTTAATTTCCATGGAAACTGTACGTACGTCATGTCCCAGACCTGCAACTCCACACAAACCCCATTCGCTGTGTACGCATCCAACGAGCACAGGAATAAGAAAAAGACTGTGACGTACGTGAAAGCCGTCTATGTCGAGGTGTACGGCATCACAGTGTCCATACTCAAGAAGAAGGTTGTCCAGGTGAGACAAGAGCTCCTCATCCACAATACCTAATCTCAGCTACTGACAGCAGTTACACAACACCTACAGTAGTCCAATACCCCACATTCAGTATTCCGAGTGACTTTGAGAAAGATTACAACTGTCCTGCCCTCTAACTGTTCAAACGATTAATTCAAATAGGAAACCAACTCTGTGTTAAACAGCATTGAGGCTGTTTACTGCAGCAACGGCAGCAATAATATTAATTACCTGTGTTAATCAATGTTTTGATTTCAGGTGAACGGAAAAACTGTGACTGTCCCAATCAACCCAGTCCGTGAGGTCACCATCAAACCATCCGGCAAACATGTCGTCGTACAGACTGACTTTGGTCTGATCGTTAGATACGATGGCAATCATCACATGGACATCAAGGTTCCCAGCGAGTAAGTCACTTCAGGACTCGTTGCTAATAACAATGACACTCTGAAGTTGCATCTGCTTTCTGTTCTGTGCATATTTCACGTCTGTATGAATCACAGCTAAAGGCGTTATGTTATCTCTGTGCAGCTACGCTGACGAGCTGTGTGGCCTGTGCGGTGACTACAATGGAAGCCCCAGTGATGACTTCAGGACTCGTGAGGGAAAGCTGGTGAAGGGCGTCAATGACTTTGGGAACAGCTGGAACGTGGACGACAAGTAAGTTTAAAAGCTTTGAAGACGATACTGGTTTCTTTGGTCTGTGAAGTACACGTATAAGTTGGTTAATATGTTCAGTTAAAGAATGTCTTGTCCCTCTGGACAACATCAAGCAGGATTGGCGAAAGAGATGAACATACAACCTTCTCTGTGTTGGCTAATGTTGGCTTAAAATGTTTGCCTTACTACCCAGCTGCACCAAGACTGACAGTGATGTGGACCCAGAGTGTACTGAGGAAGAGACAGACAAATATGAAGGACCTGCCTACTGTGGGATATTGGTGGATCCATTCGGCCCCTTCGCTGCCTGTCACTACAAAATTGACCCCATGGTATGTCCACTTCCTTATCTTAGCTCCATTTCTTTCATTGCTTCATTTCCTCCCGTTCACCTCACCGCCCAAACTTGTGACATAAAGAGCTTGTGATTATCACCAAGAGACTCATGTGTCTTCACTATGAGAAGCATCAACATCTGAAGCTCCAATCTATTTTCTTCCAACAGTCCTTCTTCAACGACTGTGTGTACGACATGTGTGAGCTGGACGGCAGTAAGACGGAGCTGTGCGACGCTTTGGAGGCCTATGTCAATGAGTGTCAGCAACGCAACATCACCATCGATTCCTGGAGAAACAGCACCTTCTGCCGTACGTACCAATGAGAGTGATTATCAGCGTAAACGCCAAATCAATTTTAAAACAGCGATTCTTCACATGCTTCTCTGTGCCTGTTCTCTCCAGCTCTCACATGCCCACCTAACAGCCACTACGAACCCTGTACGTCAGCCTGTCCAGCCACCTGCCTTAACCCTACACCTCCTTCCTGCGACCTCCCCTGTGTGGAAGGCTGTCAGTGCGATAAAGGATTTGTACTGAGCGGAGACCAGTGTGTGCCCAAAAAACAATGTGGCTGTTTTTACAACGGAACCGAATATCAGGTAATGTCACAAGGAATTCTTGCAAATCTGAGCAGTCAAATTCAGGCATTAAGCGCTGGACATTGCATCGGTTTTGTTGCAGGTTTTTGCATTTAGTTTTTTCTTTCCAGTCATTGTAGTCACTCTCCCTCAATCCCTCCGCTTTGCCTTCTCCTTCCCCATCTTCACATCGCTCCAGAAGACATTCCTCTTCGACCGTGCCTACAGTCACCTCCCCCCAGTTTGGCATCGTGCTCCGCCACTGTCAAGCGCTCTGGGACGCTACCCTGCATGAGGGGTGCTATATAAATGCAAGTTGGTGGTGGTGGTGTAATTCTGATTGATTTCTCCGTTTGCAGCCAGGAGAGGTGATCTGGTCTAAGGCCTGTGACCAAGTGTGTAAGTGTCAGTCGAGCAATAACATTGAGTGCAAAGATACAAGCTGTGATCCGGACGAGTACTGCGGCAGTGAAGGTGGTGTTCAGGGCTGTTACCCTAAAGGTAAACGGGGCCAACACTTTAACCGTCATTAACTTCCTTTCCAATGTTCCATCATTTCATTCCTGCTTCTTTCCTTTGTCATTGGGAGAGAATTCACCAAGAAATGTAAAGCTAAACAGTGTGAACTTCACCCTCAGGTTCATCCACATGTACAGCATCTGGAGATCCCCACTACACCTCCTTTGACAAGAAGAAGTTTAATTTCCATGGAAACTGTACGTACGTCATGTCCCAGACCTGCAACTCCACACAAACCCCATTCGCTGTGTACGCATCCAACGAGCACAGGAATAAGAAAAAGACTGTGACGTACGTGAAAGCCGTCTATGTGGAGGTGTACGGCATCACAGTGTCCATACTCAAGAAGAAGGTTGTCCAGGTGAGACAAGAGCTCCTCATCCACAATACCTAATCTCAGCTACTGACAGCAGTTACACAACACCTACAGTATTCCAATACCCCACATTCAGTATTCCGAGTGACTTTGAGAAAGATTACAACTGTCCTGCCCTCTAACTGTTCATACGATTAATTCAAATAGGAAACCAACTCTGTGTTAAACAGCATTGAGGCTATTTACTGCAGCAACGGCAGCAATAATATTGATTACCTGTGTTAATCAATGTTTTGATTTCAGGTGAACGGAAAAACTGTGACTGTCCCAATCAACCCAGTCCGTGAGGTCACCATCAAACCATCCGGCAAACATGTCGTCGTACAGACTGACTTTGGTCTGATCGTTAGATACGATGGCAATCATCACATGGACATCAAGGTTCCCAGCGAGTAAGTCACTTCAGGACTCGTTGCTAATAACAATGACACTCTGAAGTTGCATCTGCTTTCTGTTCTGTGCATATTTCACGTCTGTATGAATCACAGCTAAAGGCGTTATGTTATCTCTGTGCAGCTACGCTGACGAGCTGTGTGGCCTGTGCGGTGACTACAATGGAAGCCCCAGTGATGACTTCAGGACTCGTGAGGGAAAGCTGGTGAAGGGCGTCAATGACTTTGGGAACAGCTGGAACGTGGACGACAAGTAAGTTTAAAAGCTTTGAAGACGATACTGGTTTCTTTGGTCTGTGAAGTACACGAATAAGTTGGTTAATATGTTCAGTTAAAGAATGTCTTGTCCCTCTGGACAACATCAAGCAGGATTGGCGAAAGAGATGAACATACAACCTTCTCTGTGTTGGCTAATGTTGGCTTAAAATGTTTGCCTTACTACCCAGCTGCACCAAGACTGACAGTGATGTGGACCCAGAGTGTACTGAGGAAGAGACAGACAAATATGAAGGACCTGCCTACTGTGGGATATTGGTGGATCCATTCGGCCCCTTCGCTGCCTGTCACTACAAAATTGACCCCACGGTATGTCCACTTCCTTGTCTTAGCTCCTTTTCTTTCATTCCTTCATTCATTTCCTCCCGTTCACCTCACCGCCCAAACTTGTGACATAAAGAGCTTGTGATTATCACCAAGAGACTCATGTGTCTTCACTATGAGAAGCATCAACATCTGAAGCTCCAATCTATTTTCTTCCAACAGTCCTTCTTCAACGACTGTGTGTACGACATGTGTGAGCTGGACGGCAGTAAGACGGAGCTGTGCGACGCTTTGGAGGCCTATGTCAATGAGTGTCAGCAACGCAACATCACCATCGATTCCTGGAGAAACAGCACCTTCTGCCGTACGTACCAATGAGAGTGATTATCAGCGTAAACGCCAAATCAATTTTAAAACAGCGATTCTTCACATGCTTCTCTGTGCCTGTTCTCTCCAGCTCTCACATGCCCACCTAACAGCCACTACGAACCCTGTACGTCAGCCTGTCCAGCCACCTGCCTTAACCCTACACCTCCTTCCTGCGACCTCCCCTGTGTGGAAGGCTGTCAGTGCGATAAAGGATTTGTACTGAGCGGAGACCAGTGTGTGCCCAAAAAACAATGTGGCTGTTTTTACAACGGAACCGAATATCAGGTAATGTCACAAGGAATTCTTGCAAATCTGAGAAATTAATTTCAGGCGCCAAGTACATTGTATTTCTGATTGAATTCTCCTTGTTCTAGCCAGGTGAGGTGATCTGGTCTAAGGCCTGTGACCAAGTATGTACTTGTCAGTCAAGCAACAACATCAAGTGCAAAGATACAAGCTGTGATCCGGACGAGTACTGTGGCAGTGAAGGTGGTGTTCAGGGCTGTTACCCTAAAGGTAAAGAGGGCCAACACTTTAACCGTCATTAACATCCTTTCGAACATTCCATCAAATTCGCTGCTGCTTCTTTCCTTTGTCCCTGGGAGAGAATTCAACAAGAAGACAAACGCTAAACAGTGTGAACTTCCCCGTTACCTCCTTAGGTTCATCCACATGTACTGCATCTGGAGATCCCCACTACACCTCCTTTGACAAGAAGAAGTTTAATTTCCATGGAAACTGTACGTACGTCATGTCCCAGACCTGCAACTCCACACAGACCCCATTCGCTGTGTACGCATCCAACGAGCATAGGAACGGGAAAAAAACTGTGTCGTATGTGAAAGCCGTCTATGTGCAGGTGTACGGGATCACCGTGTCCATACTCAAGAAGAAAGTTGTCCAGGTGAGAAAAGAGCGCCCCTCCCTTCCTGTCTGGGAGACGTCTAATGTTCAATGTGACCCACTTTCTGCTGACTGATGAGGAGTGTCGTTAAAGTAAGCTGAGGGAAATGTGCTGTGTACTTTTATTTCTGTCTGTGAAGTCTTGTGGCTTAGTGGTTAGAGCACTTGCCTAACACACAAGCAAGAGGACCTGGGTTCAATTCCCAAGCAGGGCGAAATGTTGGGCAATTTTCCTTTGCTCTCCATACCCACACACCTCTGTTTACCTAGCAGTCAGTAGGAACTCCATTGTCAGTCAATTGACGAATTGCTTTTTTTTCTGGGGATGATAATCCCTTCAAAAAAGTATTATTAATATTCTAGAGGTTAGTGAATGACTTTCTAATTGTCTATCTGATACAGTATAGTATTGAGGTCTCGCCATCATTTCCTGTGGTCATTCCAGATGTCATTGAGGGCTAGTTCACATCTGTGCTTGTTATTGAAGGCAAAGTGATTGAGGAGGTGGCAGGCAGTCAATGCTGAAATCTGATGAGTGATGTGCTTTGTTCCAGGTCAATGACAAGACTGTGACGGTGCCCAACAAACCAGTGTCCGGAGTCACGATCAAGCAAAACGGCAAACATGTTGTTGTGGAGACAGATTTCGGCTTGATTGTGAGATATGATGGCAACCACAATGCCCAGGTCAAAGTGCCAAACGAGTGAGTGTAATTCATCGAGAAAAAGAGTCTTACAGTGAGGAGGTTGGGTATATCAGTGTTAACCGCCTTGCCCCCCCCACCATTGGCGGGCGGGCCTTCAGCCTCTCCGCCCCCACACTTTGGAATTCCATCTCACAGTCCCTCCGCCTCGCCCCCTCCCTTGCCTCCTTCAAGACCCGTCTCAAGATCCTTCTCTTCAACCGAGCCTTCGGTCACCCTCCTACCCCTACAGTACCTGCTCTCCACCCCTCCTGATCCCTAACCACCAGCTCGGGTGCGGATTCCTTGACTGTCCAGCGCCTTGGAACGTCCTCCCGACGTGAAAGGCACTTTGTAAATGGCATTTGTTGTATGACACTGTCCTTACACTCTCGTGCACACTGAACTCACAGCTTGATGTGTGTTGTCTGTTTACAGCTATTCTGGTGAGCTGTGTGGTCTGTGCGGTGACTACAATACAAACCCACTTGACGACTTCAAGACTCCCACAGGAGAGTTGGTGAAGAATGTCAACGACTTTGGGAACAGCTGGAATGTGGACAAGAAGTAAGTAACCCGCAGGATGGAGGGCGTTAGCTGTTGCTGTGCTGGGCGCAAATTGACTGCAGTAGTTAGAAACACGACTGGAGACCATCTTGTTATAACACAAAGGTTTGGATCATAAAATCAGAGCCTGCATTATAAGGGGGTATATTCATTGCATTCGGGTCATTAGTTGAGGAAGCAGACACGTGGAGTCCTGTAACTCAGTGCACTCACCTCACAAGTGAGAGGACTTGGGTTCAATTCCCAGGCAGGGCAAAAAGTTGGACAAGTTTATCTAATAGTAAGTAGGAACCTGTTTTTTAGGCGATTGGCAGATCACTTTTCCTTCAAAAAATAATAATTTGGTCACTCAATCCAAGACTGTGGGACACTGCTGTGCGCAATTGGCTGCCCACAAAATATACAGTCGCCGCACTTTACAGTATATTCTGTGAAGTGCTTTGAGACGTCTCGAAGACGTGAGAAGGTGTTAAATCAAATGCAAGGATTATTGTTATTATTGCATGGTACCAGTACGGTTACACAGTGTTCATGCAGGGAGTTTGTAGAATGGCAGCCCGCTGAGGGATCAAATTACTAAAACTTTGGCTCATTGTTTTACAGCTGCACGTCTTCAGGCAGTGACGTGGAACCGGAATGCAGTGAAGAAGAGACTGAGAAATACCAGGGACCTGCATACTGTGGGATATTGGTGGATCCGTTCGGTCCATTTGCCGCCTGTCACTACAAGATTAGCCCCACGGTAACTATAGAGAGCCGCAATATCAATAGCGAGTATTCCCAATGTTGTGCACACATGGATGCAGGCATGTAGAACAATGCACGTACACAGATGTGTATACATACACAGTCACACAGCGCACGCGGATGTACATTGCACAATACAATGCAAATTGAAAGGCAGGCGCTGTGTAAATGTTATTTGTTGTGGTTGTTGTCCTGATGGAAACTGAAGATCCATTTCCCTCTAACTGCTGCTTCTCCTGTCTCAGTCCTTCTTCAACGACTGTGTGTACGACATGTGTGAGCTGGACGGCAGTAAGACAGAGCTGTGCGAAGCTTTGGAGGCCTATGTCAATGAGTGTCAGCAACGCAACATCACCATCGACTCCTGGAGAAACGACACGTTCTGCCGTACGTACTATATTTACCTCTGTTTACCTAGCAGTAAGTAGGAATCCGGTTGCTAGTCAATTGGAGGATCATTTTTCCGGGGATAGTAATCCCTTCAAAAAACATAATAATTTGGTCACTCAATGCACGACTGTTTGTGGGATATGCTGTGCACAATTGGCTGCCGCGTTTCACCCACAAAATACAGAGTCCACTTTACAATATATTCTGTGAAGCGCTTGAAGACGTCTCAACGACATGATAAGGGCCAATATTAAATGCAAAGATTATGAGTAGTAGCAGCAGTACTATTCCACTTACTACCTGCCCTCGAAATGCAAGAATTATTATTATCATTTAACATCAATTCTTCTCCGTCTCCAGCTCTTCGTTGTCCAGCCAACAGCCACTATGATCCGTGTGCGTCGGCCTGTCCAGCCACCTGCGTCAACCCCAGACCCCCAACGTGTGACGAGCCCTGTGCCGAGGGCTGTGAGTGTGACCAAGGATTTGTGCAGAGCGGAGACCAGTGTGTGCCTCAGCAGCAATGTGGATGTTTCTACAATGGTGATTACTACCAGGTATGGCCAGAAGTTTACTATATATCATGTCGTCTGGTGTCGGCCTGGCTCAGTCTGTAGCACTATCGCCTCATGAATTTTGAAGGTTGTGGATGCAAGCCCCATATCAGGACTTTAAACTCGCATAGTCTAACTAAGCCGACACTCCAGTGCAGCACTGGGGGGTGTTGCATTTTTGGAGGTACCAACAACAACAAATTACATTTGTACAGCTCCTTTCAAGTCGGGAGGAAGTCCCAAGGCGCTGGGGTGAGATATTGCTGTTCTTTGGATGAGATATTAAATCAACATCCCATCTGCTTGTTGTTAGTCGATTGACGGATTGTTTATCCGGGGGTAATAATCCCTTTAAAAAAAAATAATGTGGTTACTCAATGCACGACAGTTTGTGGGACACTGCTGTACGTAATTGGCTGCCATATTCGCCCACAAAATATATACAGTCACTACACTTTACAGTATATTATGTGAAGCGCTTTGAGACGTCGCAAACTTGTGATAAGGCTCTATCAAAATGTAAGGCTTATTATTATTATTATTAATCCTTTGCTCCTGAACCCCACAGACCGGCGATGACTTCTTTACACCCGATTGCTCAAAGAAGTGCGAGTGTCAGGGGAGCAACGTGACCACCTGCAGCGACTGGCAGTGCGGAGAGAAAGAGTACTGCGGCCTTGTCAATGGCATTCACGGCTGCCACCCAATAGGTAAGAGACGTGCCACACACAATAACAACAAATGATGATATTCACGCAGAGCCTTTCAGAAGATTTACCTTGATCCACTGGCTCCCAATCACCGAACGGTTCGACTTCAAGATCCTCTCATTCGTTTTCAAGTCACTTCAGTCCCTCGCACCGCAATGCCTATCCGATTCGCTTACCCCCCTACTCCCATCACCCGCTGACTCTGTTTGGCTGGCTCCAGCCTCCTGTTCATTCCCTTGTGCCCTCCGCTCCATCATCGGTGGCCGTGCCTTCAGCCACTGCACCCCGAAAATCTGGAACTTTCTCCCTCGATCCTTCCACCTTGCCCCCTCCCTTCCTCCCCATCCTCAAATCCCACCTAAAGACCTCTTTGATCAAGCTTACGGTCACCTCTCCCCTCCCTCTCTCCCTTGGCTCGTTGTGAGGCTCCGTCACTGTGAAGCTCTCCGGGACTCTATCCCACATGAGGGGCGATGTGTAAATGATCCTTCAGAGATGATGAGAATCACGGGCACAAGGCCACGGCTGGGTGATATGCATTGTGTTTGTCACCTCTCTAACCCTTTCTCTTTCCCCAGGATTTGAATCGTGTTACATCTCTGGAGATCCCCACTATTACAGCTTTGACAAGAGATCTTTGGCCTTCATGGGCACCTGTACATACACGCTGGCCAGATCGTGTGAGAATCAGACCGGTAAGCACAACCTTCTGCTCAGATTACTCCATCTCTCCATCCTTCTCCTCCTCTTGCCTCTCTCTCTCACTCATTCTGTTTCTCCCACTTTCTGTCCTCCAGGACCTTGGTTTACCGTTGAAGGCAAGAATGAGGAGAGAGGTCAGAAGGGAGTCTCCTACCTGAAGAAGATCTACCTCACAACGCAGGGATCCACCATCACCCTCATGAAGAGCAGACGGACACTGGTTAGTGACAACAACAGGCTGAAGGCCTGACCGCTGATGGTGGGGCTGGCAGGGCCGGGAGGGGGAAGTGGAGCAGGTTGGATCCTGCTGAGTGGAGGGAGCAGACAGGTCTATATGACCCACGATCTAATTTCAAAAGATTAACTTGGGTTGTCTCCAGCTGAGAACCTCTTTGGTTCAATGACTCACTGGTAACAAGGGAATAATCTCACTTGTGCCATCCTTGACGTGTGTGTGTATCGTTCGCTCCCCTCACAGGTCAATGACAAGAGGATTCGCCTGCCCTACCAGACAGCCAGCAAGACAGCCATCTCTCAGAGCGGCCAGTACGTGGTGGTGCAGACCTCCTTTGGCTTGACTCTCCGCTGGGATGGGAACCATTACCTGGAGATTATTGTTCCAACGTAAGTCGCTTTTATCCACCCAGTTTCTCCTCTTTGCATTCACTTTGATTCCCGGCAGGGCGAAACGTTGGGCAAGTTTCCTTACTCCACACGCCTCTGTTTACCTAGCAGTAAATAGGAACCTGGTTGTTAGTCAATTGGCAGATCGCTTTTCCGGGGGTAATAATTCCTTCGAAAAAAAAAAAAAATTGGTCACTCAATCCACGACTGTTTGTGGGACACTGCTATGCCCAATTGGCTGCCGCGTTTCGCCCGCAAAGTATATAGTCACTACACTTTACAGTAAATTGTGTGAAGCCCTTTGAGACATCTCGAAGAGGTGACTGATGGCCTTCCTTTTCTCCTGCGAACACCCAGGTCTTACTTCAACATGATGTGCGGTCTGTGTGGAAACTTGGACGGATTCGCGAACAACGATAACATAAAGCCCGACGGTTCTGCAGCAAAGACCGGGGACGAGTTAGGGAACAGCTGGAAGACGAAGGATGATGAAGATGACGAGTAAGTGGCCACCTGTCTGGAACTCCCTCAATTCCTCCGCCTTGCCCACTCCCTCTTCCCCCACCTTCCATTCCCGCGTAAAGACCTTCCTTTGTCATCGTGCTTACGGTCACCTCCCGCCTCCCTCTCCCTCCGCCTCGGGGTCAAACTCCGCCACTGCCCAACGTTCCGTCCGGGACACTGCACCGCACGAAGGGCGCTGTTGTTGTACGTCTTGCTCGAGTCCTCCTTACAACATGCGAGTGGCCCAGCCTCCTCACTCCAGTTCAACACTTGCTCACTCCTGTAGTGCAGTGGTTAAAGCGCTCGCCTCGCAAGCGGGGATTCCCGGGCCGGTCAGGTCGGGGTGAGACTTTAGGCAAGTTTCTTTATTCTACACACACGCCTCTGTTTACCTAGCAGTAAGTAGGAACCCGCTTGTTAGTCGTGGACATCTATCTAGTTCCCTTCGAAAAGAACTTATGGTCTCAACAGTACTTTCATCATAGCAGAGAATTTTGCATCGCCTCGTGCACAGAGAAACGTTTTCCTTGCTTCCCGCACTAATTTGTTCTTGCGTCTCACTGTTTTTTCAGCTGTAAATCCGACGATTCGGACCAGCCCCCCTGTGATGAAGATCTCTATGAACAGGTTATAAGCTCGGACAGCTGTGGGCGTCTAATAGACCCCATGGGAGCCTTCAGGTAAGCGAAAGTCCTCTACAGTCTCTATACTCCGATTAAAGACCGTTCCTCCTCGCACTGCACAAACGTTAATCGCAGCTCGTGTCCTCTCTTGCACCAGGCTCCGTCACCCTATCATCCCCACCCTCTCCCGGCTCCACTGGCTTCCCATCCCCCAGAGGATAGAGTTCAAAGTCTTCGTCCTCACCTTCAAAGACCTCCACGGCCTTGCCTCTCTCTGCCTCTGTGACTTGCCAATGCAATATCAACCTGTCTGCTTAGCAGGCACTGGTCTGCTCCACGACCCCCAGCCTGCCCCACCAATCTGCGGCCAAGCCTTCAGCCTCTCTGCCCCCACCCTCTGGAACTCCATCTCACGGTCCTTCCGCCTCGCCCCCTCCCTTGCCTCCTTCAAGGCACGTCTGTCTCAAGACCCTCCTCTTCGACCAGCTGCACCTTAAGCCACCCTCCTACCCCCACCCTCCACCCCTCCTGATCCCAACCCCCAACTCGGTCCAGATTCCTGACTGTCCTGTCCAACGCATTGGGACATCCTCCCGACGTGAAAGGCAGGCGCTGTGTAAATGTCATTTTGCTGTTGATTGTTGATGTTGTTGCCGCTCTTTGACTTCTGCAGGGACTGCATTAAGATTGTGGACCCCATGCCCTACTTCAACAACTGCATCTTTGACATGTGCCAGTACGAGGGGCTTGATGCCATGCTGTGTGACCAACTCCAAGCCTACACCGATGCCTGTCTGTCTGCTGGAGCTACTGTCCACTCGTGGAGGGAGCCAGACTTCTGTCGTGAGTTTCTGTCATTGTACTATTACAGGCAATCACACAAGGTAACAGTCATACATCCCAGTGCCACGTTGATCTCTTGAACTGGGGAGAGCGGGTTAGACTCCCAACAGTTACCCCAATGCACTCTGAGCTCCTTCCTCTCCCCGCCCCCCCCACCACCCCACCACCCAAGTGTTGGTTCTAGCTAACGTGCGTCTAATACTCTCTGAAATTAGGTAAACAGGATGCGTCCATCCAGGGAGAGAGAGAGTGCGCACTCCTACGCCTATACTCCCACTCTACGAACTTAGTGAGGCCTTATTTTTTTCCCCCCCCCATAACATCCACCCTAACCAGTCCTGTTTTGTTCCAGCTCTGGACTGCCCTGCAAACAGTCACTACACCCTGTGTGCCAGCGCCTGCCCTCCCACCTGCAACGACCCGTTCGCTCCAGGGAACTGTCCGAACCGCTGCGTCGAGGGGTGCGAGTGCGACGAGGGTTACGTCCTCAGTGATGGGAAGTGCGTCCCTGCCAACGAGTGTGGCTGCACCGATTCAGAAGGAGATTACTACCTGGTGAGTACCCACACACGCTAACTGGGGTCTCTCAGTGCCCTCTCCCCGGGGGAGATCACCAATAAACCATCAATAAGGTGTTCATCTCCTCATTGTGCACACTGTGGCTGTGACCCCATCACCCCACCCAACTCCACTGGCTCCCCATCCCTCAGAGGATAGAGTTCAAAATCCTCGTCCTCGCCTTCAAGGCCCTCCACGGCCTTGCCCTTTCCTACCTCTGTGACCTGCCATTATCAACCCGTCCGTTCCCTCCGCTCAGCAGGCTCCGGCCTGCTCCACATCCCCCGCCCGGCTCGTCCCATCATCGGTGGTCGAGCCTTCAGCCCCTCCGCCCCCACCCTTTGCAACTCCACCCCACAGCCCCTTCACCTCGCTCCCTTGCCTCCTTCAAGGCATGTCTCAGGACCCTTCTTTTCAACTGTGCCTTCGGCCACCCTCCTACCTTGACTGCCCTCCATCCTCCCTTACCCCAATCCACCCCCCCCATCCCCGACTGTCCAGTACCTTGGGATGGCCTCCCAATACAAAAGGCACTGTGTAATTGTAATTTTGTATTGTGGGGTAATGAAAAGACAGATTTGATACCCGTCATGTTTTCCACAGCCTAACGAGAGCTGGTACAAGCCAGGCTGCACTGAGGAGTGCTTGTGTCAGGGTCACAACATCTTCACATGCAAGAACTCAAGCTGCCTACCCGTGGAGACATGTGGGCTGGAGGACGGAATCTATGGCTGTCACGCTCTAGGTAAGCAGGGTGTTTATTGAGGGGGCAGATGTGTGTGTGTGTGTGTGTGGAGTAAGGAAACTTGCCTAAGGTTACGTCCTGACCTGTCCCGCCCGCAAATTGAACCCAGGTCCTCTCACCTGCGAGGCGAGCGCTCTCACCACTGAGCCTCAGGATCCACAGTGGGACATGAAGGGAGGAAGAGCTGAAAGTTCAGGCTGTTGATCGGTGTGTCTCTTTCTCTTGTTACAGATCGTGAAACATGCAGTGTCTCGGGAGACCCTCACTACACAACGTTCGACAAGAAGGTGCACAATTTCATGGGGACCTGCACCTACACTCTCTCCAAGCTCGGAGACACCTCGTCCAACCTCAAATACTACAACGTGGAAACCACAAACGAGCACAGAGGCAGCAACAAAAAGGTCTCGTACGTCAAAGCCGTCCACATCGATGTGTACGGTCATCGCATCACCTTAATGAAGAGCAGGAGAGTCATTGTGAGTGTCCAGCGCTAAGGTCTCTTGGGATACTTTGTGGAGTCCTGTAACATAGTGGTTAGAGCGCTCACCTCACAAGCGAGAGGACCCGGGTTTGATTCCCGGGCAGGTCAGATCAGGACAAAACCTTAGGCAAGTTTCCTTACTCCACACACACACACACACACACACACACACACGCTGTTTACCAGCAGTCAGTAGGAACTCACTTGTTAGTCGATTAGCGGATCGCTTTTCGGGAGTAATAATCCCTTCAAAAATAATTATAATAGTACTAATGTGGTCACTCAATCCACGACTGTGGGACACTGTTGTGTGCAATTGGCTGCGCGTTTCACCCACAAAATGTACAGTCACTACACTTTACAATATATTCAGTGAAGCACTTTGAGACAACAACAACAACATTACACTTGTACAGCACCCTTCACGTTGGAAAGACGTCCCAGAGCGCTGGAACCTTGGGATGGGAAGTCCCCCTGACGTGGAAGGCACTATACAAACGTAAATTGTTGTTGTTGGAAGACGTCTTGAAGACGTGATAAGGCGCGATATCAAATGCGAGGATTATTATTTATTATTGTTGTATAAACCCGACTTTTTTCACACACAGCTGAACGGAAAAAGAATCAACCTGCCGGTATTTGTGGACGATCAGGTGGTGATCAGGCTCAGTGGCAAATACGCCGTGGTGGAGACTGACTTTGGGCTGTGGGTGCGCTTCGATGGAAACCATCACGCGGACGTCTCCGTTCCCTCCTCTTACACAGGGCTGCTCTCTGGGCTGTGTGGTAGGTTTCCATTCACACTTTTCCTTGCTCAGTGTTCAGACACCCACACAAAGCGTCGTTGGAGTGTAGAGGGACGTTTACTGGTGTCTAAACCCAAGATGTAGCTACAACAGATCAGAAACCAGCCTTTCTTAACCCATGTTTCACGTCCCCACGCCTCGCCCGCTTCACCATTGGCGGGCGGGCCTTCGGCTTCTCTGCCTCCGCCCCCTGGAACTCCATCCCACGTGTAATGTGTTCTTGTTGTTGTTGTTTGACGCCACTATTCTCCTCCCTGCAGGAAACTACAACAAAAACAAAGCTGACGACAATCTCAAACCCGATGGCAGTGCTGCTGACAACGTCAATGACCTGGGAGAGAGCTGGCTGGTACCTGATGATACGCCGGGGTAAGTAACGTGCCACACAGGAGAGATGATATAGAACACGATAAGCTGTTTTATCTGGTACTCAACAGTAGAACCAGAAGACATGACTTGAGATCGAAGGAGGGTAAATTCGGAACAAATCTGCGGTGACACTAGTTCAGTGAGCGAGTAGTAAACGTGGGGAACAGGCTCGCCAGGGAGACAGACGGTGGAAGCAGAAAGTGTTGTTTGTTTCAAGAACAAATGAGGTAGATTTCTGTTAGAAAATAATATCTGGGAATACAGTATATAGCCACAGAGAGAGAGAGATTGAAAGAGAGAGACAAACACACACACGTAGATTGACATAGACACAGTGACACAGAGAAGAAAGAGAGACAGAGAAGAGAAAGAGACAGAGAGAAAGAGACACACACACACAGATACAGTATATAGTTTAGGGACCCGACATGTCAAGTGACTGCTATGATGGTGGAAGGCGAACTAGATGGACATTGGTGGTCTTTCGTCGAGCTTATGATCTTATGTTCTTATGAGAGGGTGAGGGTTACCTGCAGCCCTTTACTCAGTCCCTCAGAGATACAGATAATAATAAATAATAATAATAATACTTAGATTTGATATAGGGCCTTATATTGTAAAGTGTAGTGTCTGTGTCTTTTGATGTTCTTCCTCATGTGAGTGATCTCTCTCCTCCTCCGGCAGATGCACAAACAGTGGTGGGATTGAGGATTGTGATGACGATGTGCAGGCCGAGGCTGAGAAGCCAACAAGCTGTGGTTTCATTAAGGACCCGACAGGTAAGGGAACCATCCAACGCCGCTCTACATATCAGCGCCTTGGGATGTCCTCCCGACGTGAAAGGCGTACACAAATGTAATTTTGTATTGTATTTACAACCAAGATTGCTCCTGTCCATCCCATCTTCTTACCTCTCCTCCCAACGCTGTTTCCTGCTCTCTCCTTTCTCTCTCGCTCTGTCTCTTCACAGCGTTTTCGTAGAATCATAGAATATTACAGCACAGAAGGAGGCTATTCGGCCCATCGTGCCTGTTTGGAAAAGCTACCCAATCAGTCCCACTCCCCGGCTCTTTCCCCCACACCCCTGTAAATGTTTCCTTTTCAAGTACCTATCTAACTCCCTATTGAAAGTTGCTGTTGAATCTGTTTCCACCACCGTTTCAGGCAGTGCTTTCCAGACCATGACAACTCTGGTCTTTTCGAGTATCTCCTCTCCGTTTCCCTTTGTCCTCAAAGTTTCCTTTTGCTCTCTCTCTCTCTCTCTTCCTCTCGGCCCCTCGCTCCACCATCCCCCCAGTCATTCCCAATGTCTCTCTCTCTCTCTCTATCTCCTATCGTTTCTGCTTGCTCTCTCTTTCTCTCCTCCCCCTTCCCGCCCCACCCATGCGATACTTAAGTAGGAACCTAGTTGTTAGTCGATTGGCTGATTGCTTTACGGGCAATAATCCCTTTAGGGGGAAAAAAATTGGGCACTCAATTCACAACTGTTTGTGGGACACTGCTGTGCACAATTGGTTGCTGCGTTTCACCCACAAAACAGTAACTACACTGTATAGTGTATTAACTTTCAATAGGGAGTTAGGTACTCGAAAAGGAAAAATGCTTTGAGACGTCTCAAAGACGTGATAAGGCTCTATATCAAATGCAAGGGTTTTTATTATTATAATATTGGGACATCCTCCCGACGTGAAAGGCACTCTATAAATGTAATTTTGTTGTTGTTATATAACTACATCTCTCATCACTGTTCACAGGCCTGTTCAAAGAGTGTCACAGCAAGATCCCCCCAGAGCAATACTTTGACAACTGCGTGTACGACATGTGTGCTTACGATGGAGATACGATGTACCTTTGCTTAGCGCTGCAGAGCTATGCTGACCTGTGTGCCAAAGCTGGCGTCTCGGTCACCTGGAGAAACAAGACCTTCTGCCGTGAGTCTCGCTGTCACCTTGTTTGGTAGCATTTGTCAGTCCTGAGGTACTGATCTGAGCTGAGGACATCTTTCGGGACTAGAGTTGACTTTGTACCCCTGTGTTAGAGAGGTGAAGAATCTGCCAGTGTTCCTTCAACAACTTATATTTACACAGCGCCTCTCACGCAGTGTAGCATCCCAGGGCGCTTGACAGTGGCTTAGCACGACGATGAGGCGGGGAAGAGGGGAGGTGACCATGGCACGGTCGCAAAGGAAGGTCTTCAGGGGCGATCTGAAGATGGGGAAGGAAGGAGGGGGCAAGGCGAGAGGATAGAGGGAGAGAGCGACAGAGTTTCGGGTAGTGGCTGAAAGTGCAGCCATCGACGTAAGAGCAGAGAGCATGAGGGAGATGCTTCCACAGACTTTTGGGGGAGGGAGAGAGTTCCAGATTTCCGCTACCCTTTGCATGATAAAGAATAGTCCGTGCCTTCAGGCATAATCTGAAAACTCTTTCTTGTCTCTCCAGCACTGACCTGTGGACTTAACAGTCACTATGAGCCCTGTGGGACAGCCTGCCCTGCCTCCTGCACTGACCTCTCAGCTCCCAACGACTGTAACAAACCGTGTGTGGAGGACTGCGTCTGTGACAACGGCTTTGTGCTGAGTGGGGACAAGTGTGTTCCCTTCAGTCAGTGCGGCTGTGTGGACACAGACAAGAACTACCACCTGGTATGTAAGCCACAGGATACAGTACTCTATATATTTGTGGGACGTCGCTGGGCGCAATCGGCTGTCGGGTTTCGCCTACAAAATATACTATCGATTCACTTTACAGCGCATTCCGTAAAGCGCTTTGAGACGCCTCAAAGACGTGATAACGCACTGTATCAAATGCAAGGATTATTATTGTTGGCATTGGCGTGAGCAGTTTCTCTTGTTGTCTTTTCCAGTTGGGAGAGAACTGGATCACGGACAGTAACTGTACAGAACGCTGTACCTGCTCCAGCCCCAACAACATCACGTGTGAGCAGTGGAACTGCGGCCCGCTGGAGACATGCGAGGTCAAGGACGGAGTGCTCGGGTGTCAGATCTTAGGTCAGTAGTAACTATCAGAGCCCTCACCTCGCAAGCGAGAGGACCCGGGTTCAATTCCCAGGCGAGTCAGGTTGTTAGTCGCTTGTTGCATCGCTTCTCTGGGGACATAATCCCCCCAAAAAATAATAACCGGCTGCCGCGTTTCACCCATAAAAACACAAGGTCACTACACTTTACAGTGTGTTTGGTGAAGCGCTTTGAGACGTCGCGACAACGTGATAAAGCGCAGTATCGACTGCAAGTATTATTATACATTAAAGATGACAGAAATAGTACATGGGATGGCCTCAATGCAGCATACTCTCCCTCTCCCTTCCTCCCCACCCTCAAATAAAATGCATCACCTTCCCAACATGGACGCTGCACTCCTCCATACAAAAGTCACTTGTTTTATTGACCTCTGGGCCTCCCACCTCCTCTCCCACAGGCACAGTCTCCTGTCACGTGGCCGGAGACCCTCACTACTTCACCTTTGACAGCGCCATGCACACGTTTATGGGGACCTGCACCTACACGCTGGCGGAGGTCTGTGTGCCCACGATGGTCACGCCCTTCACCGTCAACGCCAAGAACGAGGAGCGAGGGCAGCCTGGCGTCTCCTACATCAGCTCAGTGAACATCGACGTCTACAACGTCCGCATCACCCTACAGAAGAGCAGACGGATTCTGGTAAGCGCGGAGCGGACCTGACCCACCTCACCTCCACCCACCCGGCCCCCACCCCCGGCTCTGTTGGGATGTCCTCTCGACAAATGCAAGGATTGTTACTTGTTATTATATTCCAAACTGCTCACTCAGTGTGTCTGTTCAATGTGACAGGTCGACGGGAAGAGAGTGCGGGCTCCAGTTACAGACCAGATTAAAGGTGTGTCCATCGTCACCAGTGGCATCTACTCCGTGGTGGAGACTGACTTCGGGCTCGTGGTGAAGTTTGACGGAAACCACCACCTGGAGATCAAAGTGCCCAGCACGTATTTCGGGAAGGTGAGATGGCAAACGTGGAGTCCTGTAGCTCAGTGGCTAGCGGGCTCATCTCGCAAGCGAGAGATCTGGGTTCGGTTCCCGGGAGCCCCGCTCACTGACCAGCGCTCGCCCTTCACTCTAACCTGATACTAACACCTCCTATTCTCTCCAGTTGTGCGGCATGTGTGGCAATTACAATCAGGACCAATCTGACGAGCTGTTGATGCCCGACGGGAAGATGGCAAACAACGTGACCCACTTCGGGAACAGCTGGAAGGACGAGGGAGACAGCGACCCAGGGTACGTTCACGTCCATCTCCTAGTAGGAGTGCTGTAGTGTAGCGGTTAGAGCACTCGCCTCGCAAGCTAGAGGACCTGGGTTCGATTCCCGGGCGGATCAGGTCAGGTCAGGGCAACTTTCCTGATTCCGCACACGCGCCTCTGTTTACCAGTTGTCAGTCGATTGGCGTATCGCTTTTCCATGGGTAATAATACCTTCAAAAAAATCTAATACTGTGGTCGCTCAATCCGCGACTCTTTGTGGGACACTGCCCGTGAGCGATTGGCTGCCGCGTTTTGTCCACAAAATATACAGTCACTCCACTTTACGGGATATTCAGCGAAGTGCGTTGAGGCGTCTCGAAGACGTGATAAGGCGTGTATCAAATGCAAGGATTATTATTATTATTATTATCTGCTCTGTGCACTCCAACACAGAGCCTGCTCTGCCCTCTCGCTAACCCTCGCGCTCCGGTGGACGTATAAATAAAACGTGTGTCTCTCTCTCTCTCTCTCTCTCTCTTTGCCCTCAGTTGCAAGCCTGACAACAGAGAGGATCTGAATGCAAGCTGCCTGCCCTCCGACATGGAGAAGGTGGTAGTTCTGTGCCAGGACATGCTGAACGACAAATACAAGACGTGCCACAGTCTGGTCGATCCCTTCCCCTTCATCCAGAACTGCGTATTTGACATGTGCGAGTACAACGGCATGATCTCCACGCTCTGTGACAACATCCATTCCTACGTGGAGGCCTGCAAGAGCGAGGGAGTCGGCATCAAGTGGAGGAACAGCACCTTCTGCCGTGAGTATCTCCTTCAGCCACAGCACAGTCTGTGGGATTTCATGCCCAGTCACTGCGCTGAGCGAAGGCTGCATTGTAAAATCTCTACAGCTCAGCGGTTAGAGCCCTCGCCTCGCGAGCGAGAAGATCCGGGTTCGATTCCCGGGCGGGTCAGGTCGGGGCGAAAACCTTAGGCAAGTTTCCTTACTCCTCACACACACACACACATGCTCACGCCTCTGTTCTAGCAGTAAATAGGAACCCGCCTGATGGATCGCTTTTCCGGGGGTAATAATAACCTCTTCAAAAACAAATAAATATTACCAACAATAATAATTTGGCCACTCAGTCCCACGACTGATTGCGGAACGTTGCTGTGCGCAATTGGCTGCCGCGTTTTGCCTAAAAAAACTTTGAGGGGTCTCGAAGACGTGATGAGGGGCTGTATCAAATGCCAGGATTATTATTATCATTATTATTATTGTAATCATTATTATCCCTTCCCCCCCCCACCCCTCCCCACAGCCCTGGCCTGTCCACCCAACAGCCACTATGTGGAATGCTCCACCCCCTGCCCCGCCACCTGCACTGATATCTACGCTCCCTCCAACTGCGAGACCTCGAGCGCCTGCGTGGAAGGCTGTGAGTGCAACGCCGGATACGTACTGAGCGACAACGAGTGCGTGAAGCTGCAGGAATGCGGTTGTGTGGACGCCGAGAACGAGTACCACAACGTGAGTAACTCCCCCACCCCCCCCCGCCAACTCCCCTTCAGCCTCTCTGCCCCCACTCTCTGGAAGTCCATCCCGCAATCCCCCGCCTCACCCCTTGGGTCCTAAACCCTGACTGTCCAGCACCTCAGGACGTCCTCCAGATGTGAAAGGTGCCGTGGAAATGTCATTTGTTGTGGTGGTGGTGGTTGTTGGAGGTGACACTGCAATGACTCTTAAACACCCTGTGGGCGGCGCTGCGATCAGAGTTAAAATGTCAGTCCGGTAACAGTGGTTTGTGTGTCTCAGGTCGGGGAAAGCTGGCTGACCAAGGACTGTCAGGAGACCTGTCATTGCCCCGGAGACGGGAACGTCAAGTGTGAAGCCTTCAGCTGCGGGAAAGCCACAGTGTGCGATGCGAAGGACGGAGTCAATTACTGCAGACCCACACGTACGTACGCAGCCCAATTTCACGTGCTGTATTTTGGGAGGCGCTGCAGGGCCGTTGGCAGCCGGTGGGGGGAGGGCGGGTGGGGCGCTGCAAGACTGGGGTGGACAGGTGTTTGTTAGGTCAGGGCCTTGGGACGTCCTCCCGACGTGAAAGGCGCTAAACAAATGTAATTTTGCATTGTATCGAGGGGTTTGGGGCAAGGAAGGGTAATTAAGTGCTCTGAGGGTGCTATATAAGTGCAAGTTGTTGTTGTTGTAATTTGAGTTGAGGTACAGATCAGCCATGATCTTATAGAATGGCGGAACAGGCTGGAGGGGCTGAATGGCCTTCTCCTGTTCACATGTAGAAGGCGCCACGATGCTCAGAATGCTCAAGCACATTCCCATTGCTACGATTGTTCACGTTGTTCTCTCCCATTCCCTACCAGGATTTAATCAGTGTCATATCTCCGGAGACCCCCACTACATCACCTATGACTTTGTGATCCACCATTACCAAGGCAAGGACACCTACACCCTGAGCGAGACCAACAATGCCGGTAACCTGATCCCGTTCAACATCGAAGGCAGGAATAAACGCAGGAGCCCGTTCAGTAAGGTCTCCTTCCTCCAGGAAGTCTACATCGACATCCATGGATACTCCATCATGCTCTTGAAGAACCGCAAAGTTGTGGTGAGTGTGTGTTAGTGAATGAGAGTGATAGTGAGTGTATGGGTGAGTGTGTGGGTGAGTGTAATAATAATCCTGGCATTTGATATAGCGCCTAAACACGAAGTCAGGACGTATTGGGTAATGCTAAGTAACGTCAAGTGCTCAGTGGAGTGAAGCCTTGGTTTCAGGGCTTTGGGATGTCTTCCTGACACGAAAGGCGCCAATCGACTAACAAATGTTGTTGTTGTCAGTTGTTGCGATGAACTCCTTGACCTCAATAATGTCTTAACCTCCAGGTGGACGGTGTGAGGATCAAACCTCCCTTTGAACCCCGAGAAGGTCTGCGCATCTATCAGAAATCCAGGTCCATTTTCCTGGAGATGGACTTTGGGCTCACCGTGGAGTTTGACGGAGAATCAGCAGCAGGTAATGAACTACAGTCTAGTCTGGTTACATTGTGACGTGGAGTATTGTAGCTCAGGGTTAGTGTGCTCGCCTCGCAAGCGAGAGGATCTGGGTTCGATTCCCGGACAGGTAAGTGTTAGGTAAGTGTTCTTGTTCCGCACACACACACACACGCCTCTGTGTACCAGCAGTAAGCAGGAACCCACTTGTTAGTTAATTGATGGATCACTTTTCCGGAGGTAATAATCCATCCAAAAAATAACAGTGATTTGGTCATTAAATCCACGACTGCTTGTGGAACGTCGCTGGGCGCAATCGACTGCCGCATTTCGCCCACAAACTATACAGTCACTTCACTTAACAGTATATCCTGTGAAGCGCTTTGAGACGTCTCGAAGACGTGATGAGGCGCTGGGACAAACACCGGGATTATTGTTATTATAATAACATCTGAACATCCTGTCCTGTCCCCAGTGATTACTCTCCCGAGTACCTACATGGAGCGAGTGCTGGGCTTGTGCGGTAACTACGATGACCGAAGGTACAACGACTACATGAAGCCGGACGGCACGATCACCGAAAACCTCAACGAGTTTGGCAACAGCTGGAAAGTGAGGCCTCGGAACCGGGCGGCCACTGAGACACAGACCCAAAGAATCCACAAGTGAGTTTACCTGGAGTCCAACTCGCTCTCACTCTCTCCCGTTCTCTCGCCTCCCAGTCAGCAGTCTGTGGTGTTCCTAACCCCTCGTCAGCACTTCAGCTCACAGCGTAGACCTGTGGTGACCAATTTCTTTGGTTGGCCAACAAGATAAATGTTTCTTGAATGAACATCTCTTGATTTAGGGCATAAATAAATAAATAACCTGTAGCTCAGTGATTAGAGCGCTCGCCTCGGTGGTGAGAGGACCCGGGTTCGAGACCCGGGTGGGTCGGGTCAGGTCGGGGTGAAACCTTAGGCAACTTTCTTACTCCACACACACCTCTTGTTTACCTAGAGGTACGTAGGAACCCGCTTGTTAGTCGACTGGCGGGTCACTTTTCTGGGAGTGTAATAATCCCTTCACAAAACGACAAAATTAAACAAAAAAGATTATTAATTTGGTCACTCAATCCACGATTGTTTGTGGGACGTCGCTGTGCGCAATTGGTTGCTGAGTTTCGCCCATAAAGCACACAGTTGCTGCACTCCAGTAACACCTTTGTTTCCTTCCACAGACGTGACGTGAATAATCCCGAGTCAGGCTTCACCACTGAGGACTGCACCAGTGACCAGCTGGAGCTGATGAACAGTACTAAGTTCTGCGGTGCGCTGTCTAACCCAAATGGGCCCTTCAAAGCTTGCCATTCGATCGTCTCACCCAGTACCTTCCAGGAGTAAGTAACGCAAATCGACAAGCAGCTGCCTGGCACTGTGTGTGCCTATCCCGCTCACACAACCCACTCGATCAGCACCGTGGCCAACAGCGTTGAGGACACATCTCGTGCAGTCCTGTAGCTCAGTGGTTAGAGCGCACACTTAGAGCCCAAGCGAGAGACGTGGGTTCGATTCACGGCAGGTCACTGGTTGTGGGATGTCGCTGTGTGCAATTGGCTGCCGCTTTCTGCCCACAAAATATACAGTCACTCCACTTTACAGCGTGTCCTGCGAAGCGTTTCGAGGCGTCTCAAAGACGTGATAAGGCGCCGTATCAAATGCAAGGATTATTATTAGGCTAAGAGCAGGCGGAATTTGGGGGCTCGTGGACTTTGAGCAGAGGGCCTAACCGGGAGCTTTCTCCTTGCTCTGTGTCCCTCTACAGGAACTGCTTGTTCGACCTGTGTGCTGACTTCGAGAGCAAAGAGTTACTGTGCCTTAGCTTTGAAGCCTACACCAAGATCTGTCAAGAGAAGTTGGTGCCCCTGGACTTGTGGAGGGAGCAGACAGAATGTGGTGAGTAACTCCCGAGTGTGGGCCGTGCCAGAGAGATACACGTGACCCATCATGTCGGAGGCTTGTAGCATGGTGGTTAGGGCGCTCGCCTCCTCGCAAGCGAGAGGACCTGGGTTGGATTCCTGGGCAGGTTGGGTCGGGTCGGGGCGAAGTTTCCTTACTCTACATGGGCGCACACACACACACACACACACACACGCGCGCCTCTTGCTTATCTTGCAATGAGTAGGAACTCGCTTGTTAGTCGATTGGTGGATCGCTTTTTCCCGGGGATAATCCCTTCAAAACAAAGCACTCAATCCACTGCTGTTTGTGGGGACGTCGCCGGGCGCAAGTGGCTGCCGCGTTTCGCCCACAAAACACACCGTCACCACACTTTACAGTGTGTCCTGTGAAGCGCTTTGAGACGTCTCGAAGACATGATAAGGCGCTGTGTCAAATGCCAGGATTATATTATAAAGATTATTATTATTGATACAGCGCCTTAACACGTCGTTGAAACGTCCCAAAGCGCTTCAAACAATATATTGTCAAGTGTAGTGACTGTACATGTTGTGGACGAAACTCAGTAGCGTATTAATGCTGATTATCTCCTCTCACCTCTCAGGACTGGATTGCCCTGCCCACAGCACCTACAGGTCCTGCATGATCGCTTGCCCTGCCACCTGTGCTGATCTGGCTGCCCCAGGAGGCTGTGAGATCCCCTGTCAGGAGGGGTGTGAGTGCGATCGGGGCTATGTGCTCAGCGACCTGGAGTGTGTGCCCTTCAGCCAGTGTGGCTGCACCTACCACAGCAAATATTATGAGGTGCAGGAGACGTTTGTCACGGACCAGTGTGATCAGAGCTGCCTGTGTGCCAACACCAACACCGTTCAGTGCCAGCCCAAACAGTGTGGCACTGGGGAGGTGTGTGCTGCCTTCAACTTGACCATCGACTGCTTCCAAGGTAAGGGAACCACACAGACACCCACTGACACCTCTACACATGCTCACACACGCAAATGCAGACTCGCACACCTATACGCGCACCTCCACACACACAAATTCACATACACGCCCACAGGTCGAGTGTGAAAAACCCACGCACAGTCACACACCTAAAGGTAGAGTGTGATAAACACACACACACAAGCACATGGCTTTATGTTTTGGATCTCATTCCCTCCCCCCCTACCCCCAGAGGGAGCCTGCCTGTCTGATCCCTGTCTCAGCGGTGGAACGTGTAGCGAATCTCCAGGCATTAAAAACTACACGTGTGAGTGTCGTCCTGGATTTTTTGGGGAGATGTGTGAGAATCAGTTGGATGAAGAAACCTCAGGTATGTCCGAAGGCAGTTACCCTCAGCTGTCACCCATTTACTGATTAAGGTCCGGTATTTTAGCCATGTTCCCCTTTATCTATGTGCATGCGTGTTTGCGTGACTATTTAAAATACACGTGCGCACGTATACATGCGGGCACATGTATGTTCCTGTCTGCACTTCTTTTCTTGCACATGTATTTATGTACGTAGCCTCACAATCGTTTTCAAATCCCTTCACTCTCTGGCACTGCCCTACCTCTCCAATCTGATTACTCCCCATGCCACTACCCGCTGCCTCCACTCAGCCGGCTCCGACCTCCTGCTTGTCCCTCGTGCCCTCTGTCACTCTCTTCCCCAATCCCTCAGCCTTGAAGACCTTCCTCTCCAACCATGCCAACGGTCACCCCCTCCCTCCCCCCGGCTCGGCATCGTGATCCGCTACTGTCATGCGCTCTGGGCCACTGCCCTGCATGAGGGGCGATGTGCAAAATGCCAGTTGTTGTTGATGTATACTAACACCCTGATTAATTCTCTGTTCCTTGCAGGTCCGAATGTGGTGCTGATTGTGGTGCTGGTCGTGCTGGCAACCTTCCTCGTCTCCTTGTGTATCGGATTCACCATCTACTTCCTCACGTCCAGGAGGTAACGACCAGTTACCCTCCCCGCACAATCCCAACAACAACACGTCACATTTACACAGCGCCTTTCGCGTCGGGAGGACGTCCCAAAGCGCTGGACAATCTGGGATTTGGACCCGAGCTGGCGGTTGGGATCAGGGGTGTGGAGGGCGGGGAGGAGGGTGATCGAAGGCATGGGTTGGTTGAAGAGGAGGGTTTTGAGACAGGCCTCAAAGGAGGGGGTGAGGCTGAGGGACTGTGTGTGTGGGATGGAGTCCAGGAGGGTGGGGGCAGAGAGGCTGTAGGTAGGTCCCAGCTCAGCCACCGTGGTCGGTTATTTTATTTATGTTTGATTTGCTGACTGACCTGCACACTTACTGTTAACAGGAACCCAAAGGCTGTGATGCCAGAGGATTTCGCCATGATTTTGCCTGAAAATGGTGAGTCAGACATTGTCATGCACCCCCCCCACCCCAAGCACTGGAACCCTCTGCCCAGAAATCCAACCCAGGTCATCTCGCTTGCGAGGCACGTGCTCTAACCACTACACGACAGGACTCCACACAGTTGTGCTTTAGCCTTTCAAGTAGGAACAGGGGAGGCCATTCAGCCCCTCGAGCCTGTTCTGGCATTCTATAAGATTGTAGCTGATCTGTACCTCAACTCCAATTACTCCCCTTTGCCCTGTATCCCTTGATCCCCAGACCTCACAGACATCTATCCACCTCCGGCTGGACAATGTGAATGGACCCAGCAATAATCCGCAGCTTTTAGAGGGAGGGAGAGAGAGAGAGAGAGAGAGTTCCAGATTCCCACTGGCCTTTGTGTGTGTGAAAAACTGCCCCTGATTTCACTTCTAATTTCAAGATGATACCCCCCTTAACGTCAACATCTTAACTCTTCTCCCGCTCTCTAACTCTGTCCTCCCCAATGTAACTTCCTCCCTCCATCATGTCCCCCCCGCCCCGCCTATCCTCGCCCCAATCCACACTGCAGTAATATTCACTAAATAAATAGGAGCTTTGTCCAGTTTATGCACCTGAGACTGAGCTGTTTAAGGGTCAGTGTGTGTGAGGTGGGGGCGGGTGGTTTCCTGAGCCAGTGAATCCAGATCTGGGAACAAGAAGGAGAGAGGATACAGAGATGCAGAGAGCGGAGCCAGTCGCCGCTTCCCAAACCGATTCCATCTGGAATTTCCACGAATTCAACGATTAAATTCCCCCCATTTCTCGTTTGGCAGTGAGGAGAAAGAGCAACAGCTCCACCAGCTCAGACAGTGTGGATTCCGAACGGCTCTAGGACTTCAAAAGCGCGGAATTACGAAGAAATCAAAGTTTTCAATCATCACGCGACCCCTCCTACCCCCCCCCACCCCACCTACCCGCCAACCAGCCAGTGACTGCTCGGGGGAGCCACACACACAAATTCATCAATCGAACTGGAGTGACTCCTCGGGAAATTACTGCAATCATCTCAGATGCAAACTCCACAATCAGCAACAACAACAAATTGGTACAGTGCTTCTCATGTCAGGAGAGAGTGGCTCAGAGAGACCCAGACATCAAAGGTAACAACCAGAGAGAGATGGAGATACTCAGTACGGAGAGCAAGAGGCACCAGGAGACCAGAGATTCTAGTCAAAAGACAGACAGCTCGAGGAACTCGGAGATAGACTCAGAGAAAGAGAGAGAGAAAAGGCATCGAAATGGCAAACGTGAAAGCTCAGGAACTACAGCCACGGCTTGGAGAATGCCATCCTCCTGTGGCCAAATGTTGAATGTACAGGAACAATGAAGTGTAACATGTCTTCATCAATCAATCAATCAATCAGTCGGACAGAAGAAAGGGGATTCCTTTGGCCCATCTGATCTCATCCCTCCACAACACCCACCCTACCATCTCCCCATCACAGCATCGAGCTGCCGTCTATAAATGTCCTGGTATTATTGTTCCAATGGACAATTAGCCTCTAGGTAAAGAGAGGTTGTGAGTCCTGAAATAGCCCTTTACAACCCTAAACCCATGTCTTCTTGTTCTGCCGTCTCTGTCTCTGTAAAGTATTTTGTGTGTCTTGACAGCCACTGAGATTTTCCCCCAAAGTTTACCTCGAATCCGTCAAGCTTCACTGCACCATTCTCAATTCCGTGTCTCCAGGACGCGCGCTTTAATCACGGCATTTGTGCCCTTGTCTGTTCCAGATTCATGTCAATGCGCTATCGCTTCAAATAAATATTTATATCATAAATAAATGTGTCGGGATTATCCGTTCTTCCAAATGAGATGTTAACCAAGCTCCTGCCTGTGCCCTGTTCAGGTGGAAATCTGGTCACTCAATCCACGAGTGTTTGTGGGACGCTGTTGTGCACAATTGGCTGCCGCGTTTCCGTGCGTCATAGCTCAGTGCCGAGTGACACTGCAGGGCATATCATAAGCCACATTCATCGGTGTGTGTCTGCTTGCATCCCCCACCCTCCCTGCCCTCCCTCATGAAGCTGACAGATAAAGAAGAAGATCAGCGAGTTCAATGACCGCTCAATAGGGGAGCCGTCCTTCCTTTCTCTGTGGAGTCCTGAAGTGTCGTGGTTAGAGCACTCGCCTCGCAAGCCAGAGGACCTGGGTTTGATTCCCGGGCGGGTTAGGTCAGGGAGAAACCTTGGCCAAGTTTCTTTGCTCCACACACACTGTTTACCGAGCAGTAAGTAATAATAATTTGGTCACTCAATCTACGACTGTTTGTGGGACGTCGCTGGGCGCAATTGGCTGCCGCGTTTCGCCCACAAAATACAGTCACTACACTTTACAGTGAATCCCGTGAAGGGCGTTGAGACGTCTCGAAGACATGATAAGGCGCTGTATCAAATGCAAGGATTATAAGCTTGCGTGTGCGTGCGTGTGCGTGTGTGTGTGTGTATCTTATCTGTGCAGAGTTAGTAATTCTAGCACTGAGCTGGGAACAGACTCCACCCCGTGTCCAATAGGTTGGGGGTTGCGGGGGGTGGTGGGGTGGGGGGGGAGAGAGATGCCATGTCACAAGGTGGGAGGGTTTTGTGACGGGGTTTACTTACCACTTGAGGTGACTGTGGCAGGAGTTGAGTCTTTTGACACACTGATCGCTGGTGAGTACCGGGAACCTCTTGCTAAGCCTTTTTTTATCTTCCCCCCTTTCCCACTCGCGCTGCCCCGTTGCCGAGATGCCGCTGGTCGAGACGTTTTTAAACCTTACTCGGGTTTTAGAAGTTATAATCTTGCTTTAAAATGGCTGTTTGGCCGTCACTCTGCTCGTTCCAGGTCTGGTTTGATACGTGTGTCGGGTCATTGACTCACAGGTCACTGTCCTGTTAGAACAGACTGCACTCAAATCTCCTACTTGGGTCGAGAGAGAGACGTGTCTGCTCTTTTACGACAAGTACGAGTCCTGTATCTCAGTGGTTTTATCTTGTATCGCAAGCTCGAGGACCCGGGTTCGATTCCCGGGCAGGTTTAGGTCGGGACGAACCCTGGGCAGGTTTCCTTACTCCACACACGCACACGCACACGCACACACACACACACACACACACGCAGATCGGCGGATCGCTTTTCCGGGAACAGTAACCACTTCAAAAAGTGATAATAATGCTAATAATGTGGTCGCTCAATCCACTGCCGTTTGTGGGACACCGCTGTGCGCAATTGTTGGCCGTGTTTCGCCCGTGAAATCTATACAGTCACTACATTTCGCAGCGGGTGCGTGGAGTGAGGAAACTTGCCCAACGTTTCGGTCAGGTGGGGGGGGGGGTGGGGGTGGGGGGAGGCGGTTTAAAGTTCAACGATTTCCACTTGATAAGTTTGAGCTTGGAAATGTTTTTCCCAAACACCGGCTCTCATCATAGGCGAAAAGTCAAAGCTTCTGTTGACTGTTTCCCTCAGAGTGTTTAATGATTTCAGTCTCTTTCAATCACCAAACTTGGAGGTGAAGGTCTTTGCCTGAACCTTCCCCTCCCCCCCCCCCCCCCCCGCCCCCACCTCCCCCTAGTATTTTCGTCTAGTAAAAATATCGAGCCATCTCGACGGCGTGATAAGGCGCTGTATCAAATACAGGTCCTGGTGCATTGGGGTTTTGTACAGTGGGAGGGAATGGGAAGGAGTTAATCCATCGAGATTGTGTAACATAGAAACAGGAGGAGGACATTCAGCCCCTCCAGCCTGTTTCGCCACCCTATGAGATCATGTCTGATCTATCCCCTGATCCCCTGACCTAACAAACTTCTATCCACTGAAGCCGGGTTGAGTTGAGTTGGGTAACATTCCTGATTGACTTGGTTCCCTCTCTGCCTCCAAACACTACTTCGGTATTTGGGGTTCACAAAGCCTGGAGTTTTTCTGGGTGAAGCCACAAATAAGGCTGGTTCCATCGGTCGCTGGGTGGGGTTCCTGGAAATCGAGTCTCCGTGCGTCATAGCTCAGTGCCGAGTGACACTGCAGGGCATATCATAAGCCACATGCATCGGTGTGTGTCTGCTTGCATCCCCCACCCTCCCTGCCCTCCCTCATGAAGCTGACAGATAAAGAAGAAGATCAGCGAGTTCAATGACCGCTCAATAGGGGAGCCGTCCTTCCTTTCTCTGTGGAGTCCTGAAGTGTCGTGGTTAGAGCACTCGCCTCGCAAGCCAGAGGACCTGGGTTTGATTCCCGGGCGGGTTAGGTCAGGGAGAAACCTTGGCCAAGTTTCTTTGCTCCACACACACTGTTTACCGAGCAGTTAGTAATAATAATTTGGTCACTCAATCTACGACTGTTTGTGGGACGTCGCTGGGCGCAATTGGCTGCCGCGTTTCGCCCACAAAGGACACAGTCACTCCACTTTACAATGTATCCCGTGAAATGCTTTGAGACGTCTCACTGACGTGATAAGGGTCTGTGTCAAATGCAAGGATTATTATTATTATTTATGACTTCAAAACTCATTTCGTGAAGTCCCTACTCAAGGAAAACCAGGTCAATTATTGCTGTGTTGGAGTCACGCTGGGTATCTGTCTGGTTGCTTCTGATAAGACCGTGCACCACCCCTTAATCTGTTCCCCACTATCTCAGTGTCCCAGACTTGGAGAAGCATCTCTCTCCTTCACCCACTGGCAAGGTGCTCAGTGCAGGCAGAAAACAGCCCGGTCTGGAGAAAGAGAGAGAGAGATTCTTGCCCGGGTCCTACTAACAAAAGGTACTCGCCTCGCGAGCGAGAGGACCTGGGTTCGATTCCCGGATCAGGGCAAAACATAAGGTAAGTCTCCTGACTCCCCACCCAAACACGCCTCTGTACACCGAGCAGTGAGGAGGAACCCGCTGGTTAAGTCGATTGGCGGATCGCTTTTCCAGAGGGTAATAATCCATTCAGAAAGAATAAAAAATAATAGCAATTTGGTCACTCAACCCACGACTGTTTGTGGGACGTCGCTGGGCGCAACTGGCTGCCGTGTTTCGCCCACAAAATAGACAAGTCACTCCACTTTACAGTATGTTCCGTGAAGCGCTTTGAGACTTCTCGAAGACATGGTAAGGCGCTGTATTAAATGCAAGGATTATTATTATTATTACACTTGGAGCGACAGCCTGGAGTGTTAACTCAATTCCTTTCTCCTCTCCTGTCTCACTCATAGTCCAAACTCAGTCTCCATCTCTCTTCTTGTCTCAACAGAAATTTCTACCCTTTACCACTCGGCCACCTGCCGAAAGCAAGGCTGACCAGAGAGAATGGAAACCTTCAGCTCTCTGCTTTCCCCTTTGGTAAGGACTCACATTGCCCCTAACCGCACACACCCGCCCGCACCATCTCACACGCCCTGTACTCCCTGGGGAGTTCCTGCGTAGGTGTCTAACCTGCCACTGGGTCGTTGCCTCCACAGCGCAGACAGAGATCATCGCGCAACTCCGTCTCCATCTACCGCAAGGCCGAGCTCAGCGAGGAGAACCCCTCGGATATGACGATGGACATGGAGGAGGAGGTTAAGCCCTCCCAGGTCAATGACCTAACCGCCATGCTCAATAAGGACCCTCAGAGTAAGAGGAGAATCCTCACCTACCTGCTGCTTGTCAGCCTCCTCCTCTTCCTCGTCGGTAAGGATCTCAACCACTCCCTCCCTCAGCCCTTGTTAACCCCAACCCTAACCCCAAACACCAGCCCTAATCCTGGTCAGCAGCTCTGAGCAACTACGAGATGAGTGGTGTCCTGTAGCGTACTGGTCAGTGCACTCGCCTCGCAAGCGAGAGGACCTGGGTTCGATTCCCAGGCGGGTCAAGTCAGGGTGAAACCCGAGGCAAGTTTCCTTACTCCACAGTCATGTACACACACACACACAGACACGCACACACGTCTCTGTTTACTCGCAGTCAGTAGGAACCCGCTTGTTAGTCAATTGGGGGAATCGACTATAATTTGGTCACTCAATCCACGACTGTTTGGGGGACGTCGCTGTGTCATTGGGGACATTGGCTGCCGCGTTTCGCCCACGAAACACACAGTCCCCACACTTGACAGTGTATCCCGTGAAGCGCTTTGAGACGTCTCGAAGACGTGATCAGGCGCCGGGTCAAATGCAAGGATCATTATTATTATTATTATCTAACATTGACATTTAACTTCTCTCCCACTCCCCACCCCCCTCTCCCTCTCCCCCTCCCCTCCCCCTTCCCCCGCCAGCATTCCTCCTGGGATATATTACCTTTCGGAAAAGCTGCAAGTCCTGCATGGAGATGGATTCGGAATGTGCCACCACAATGAGCGAGGACGAGTCAGACTATCAGATCTACGTGCCCCAGGAGAAAGAGCTGTACTGGGATGACCTCCACACCATGCTGAAGAAATACCTGGACAAGCAGGAGATCGAAGACAACATCAGGTCAGCGGAGGGGAGGTGGAGAGGGGAGAGTTCAGGTAGCGAGGGGTCATGGGGAGGGGAGATGGGAGGTTGCTCTGGCTCTCTCCTCTCGTCACTGCTTCAATCCCTTCACAACAACAACAACAGATAACACTTACACAGCCCCTGCCTGAGGACGTCCCAAGGCGCTGGACTGGACAGTCAGGGGTTTGGACCTGAGCTGGGGGTGGTGGGGGGGGCGGTTGGGATCAGGATGGGGGTTGGAGGTCAGGGAGGGTGAGAGGTGGGAGGGTGACCGCCGGCGGCGCGGTTCGTCGAAGAGGACGGTTTTCAGACGGGCCTTGAAGGAGGCCAGGGAGGGAGGGAGGGAGGGAGCGCGGCGGAGGGGCTGTGGGTTGGAGTTCCAGAGGGTGGGAGCAGAGAGGCTGAAGGCCCGACTGCTGATGGTGGGGTGGGGGGAGCCGGGTGGGAGATGTGGAATAGCTGGAACCCGCGGAGCGAAGTGGGGCGAACAGGTCCCTCCCTCCATCTCTCCCTCTCTCCCTCTCTCTCTCTCACGCACACTGTCTCCGCCCCCCACTCCCCCACCCCCCTTTTACAGGAAGGTGAGTGAGTTCTCCCACCCGTCAGGCTCCGAGCAGCAGGTGGTCCTCAGCCGATACGTCTACCAGAAACTACAGAGTCGCCGTCTGAACCATGTGTGGACCGACTCCCACTATGTCAACCTGCCCTTCCCCAACAGGTAACCCCGGGTCCCTAACCCCCACCTGAACGGGCACAGACGGGGTCTGCGCGAGTGAGGTCGGCAGCTCCAACCAATGCAACACACGCCCCCCAGCGCTGTACTGGGGCGTCATCTTAGACGACGTGAGGCCAAGTCCTGACGTGGTGGGGGGTTGCGGTGGTGGGGGGTGGGGGGGTGCGGGGGCCTGAACCCACAACCTTCTGACTCAGAGGCGCGAGTGCGAGATTCTGGTCACCCCAACATGCCCGCAGCCCTAACACCGTCCACACACATACACACTCTCACCCACACACACACTCACACCCTCACACCCACATACACACACACACCAACACACCCACACACACACACACACTCACACCCACATACACACACACACACCCATCCCCACACACACACCCATACACGCACACTCCCTTACACAGACACACACACACACACACACACTCTGACCTCTGGAGATAACTGTGTCCTTCTCACCAGGTTGTCACCAAACTTTGTGCAATTGGTGGAAGGTAACGAGACCCGAGAGTTGTTGGAGTTGGAGGACGAGGAGGTTTACTGCGCGTACAGCGCACAGGGCAAGGCCACGGTAGGTGCTAGACATCACGGAGCAACAGGTCCTCTCAGCCCAGCACTGAGGTCAAGTGAGACCTCACAAGAGAACTTCAGAGAAGGTCCCTTCAGCCCATTCACCTCATCTTCCCAGAACACCTACCCTCCCGTCTCCCCATCACAGCACTCAGCTGGTCCTGGAATCAGTCCCTGCCTCCACCATCCCTCCTGACATCCTTACTGGACGCACAGTACAGAGGGAGCTTTACTGTGTCTCTAACCCTGACCTGGGAGTGTGGACACACAGTGTAGAGGAGCTTTACTGTGTCTAACCCTGACCTGGGAGTGTGGACGCACAGTGTAGAGGAGCTTTACTGTGTCTCTAACCCTGACCTGGGAGTGTGGACGGACGCACAGTGTGGGTTAGTTTCACGTAGTGCAGCCTGGAACCGCAGTGGTTGCCGAGCCGGGCAGGAGGTGGGATGTGCGGGTGGTGATTGCCTTGTGGTTACAGGGAGGTCTGGTGTACGCATTCTACGGCCGAGAGGAAGATTATATCAGATTGGATGAGATGAACGTCACCGTGAAGAACAACATAGTCATTGTGCGCATCGGCCAAACCTCCTTCGCAGAGCAGGTGTGTAATATAATAATAATAATAATAATCCTACAATAACAATAATCCTGGCATTTGATACAGCGCCTTATCAAGTCTTCGAGACGTCTCAAAGCGCTTCGCAGGATACACTGTAAACGTGTAGTGACTGTGTGTTTTGTGAATGAAACGCAGCAGCCAATTGCGCCCGGCGACGTCCCCACAAACAGTGGTGAGTTATGATTATGATTATTGTTGTGGTGTCTGTGTGTGTGTGTGGCAGGTTGCTGTAGCCCAGAAGTTTGGGGCTGTGGGAGTCTTGATCTACCCCGACCCTGAGGACATCCCCCAGTCTCCCAGGGGGGTCGGGATCCTTGCCAGCACGTCCTTCAACGGACACGTAAGTCCTGCCATACACGGGAACACGCGCATATACACAGGCGTGTCCTGCAGATCAGCAACTTGCATTTACACAGCGCTCTTCACACAGGGTAGAGGGTCACTCGTCAGTGGGGGAGTCTGACCCCGAGCCAGCGGGGGGTGGTGGGGTGGGGGGAGAGAGAGAGAGAGGGGTGGTTGGTGGGGGAGGTGACCGTAAGCACCATCAAAAAGGAAGGTCTTTAGGTGGGATTTGAAGGTGGGGAGGGAGGGAGGGAGGGAGAGGAAAGGAAGAGAGGGACAGAGTTTCGGGGCGTAGCGACTGAAGGCATGGAGCGGAGGGGCCGGAGGGGCCGAGGGACGAACAGGAGGTCGGAGCTGGCCCAGCGGAGGTGGTGGGTTGGGCAGTAGACAGGGTGTGCTCCTCTGGTCAGGCAGTGTGCAGGGGAGTTGCAGCCAGTGTTAGCCTCTGATCTCTCTCTCTCTCTCTCTAGGTTCACCTCGGCACCGGGGACCCCTTCACCCCTGGATTCCCCTCCTTCAATCACACCCAGTTCCCCCCGGTCACCTCCTCGGCTCTGCCCAAAATCCTGGCACAGCCCATCAGTTCCAAGATCGCCAAGAAACTTATGAAGTAAGTGCCCACACGGTCGCCTGACCCAACCCTCTACCTTTCCCCCTTGTGTCATCGATTCCCCCCCAAACCCCCACCCCACCCCCCGATCCCCCACCGCTTCGGCCTCCCCAACCCACAACCCCAACACAAAACAATTCACATTTAACACAGACTGTGTCATGTTGTCCTGTAGCTCAGGGGTTAGACCCCTCGCTCAGGGGTTAGACCCCTCCTCTCGCACCCCACAGCCCCTGTAGCTCAGGGGTTAGACCCCTCCTCGCACACCCCACAGCCCCTGGAGCTCAGGGGTTAGACCCCTCGCCCCCCACCCCACAGCCCCTGGAGCTCAGGGGTTAGACCCCTCCCCTCACACTCCACAGCCCCTGTAGCTCAGGGGTTAGACCCCTCGCCTCGCACCCCACAGCCCCTGTAGCTCAGGGGTTAGGAATCCGCTTGACCGTCGATCGGTGGATCGCTTTTCCGGGGGTAATAATCCCTCCCCCCCCTCAAATAAACCGTGACGGTTTGCGAGGACGGCGCTGGGCGCAAATTGGCGGCCGCGTTCTGCGCCCACAGAACAAAATACGCTTCACGGTGAATCCTGCGAAGCGCTTTTGAGACGTCCAGAAGACCTGATAAGTCGCTGGGTGCAATGTAAAGATTACTAATGTTACTGCCTTCTGTCTCCACAGTAAACTGAGTGGGCGACTGGCTCCGCGGGAGTGGAGAGGGCGTCTTCCTTCAACCCTGTATTACCTGGGACCCAACTTGAAGAGCCCAGGACTTCGGGTCCAGATGGGAGTCAACAATGACATGAAATCAACGATGATCTACAACGTCTTTGGCTCCATCGAAGGCTTGCAGGAGCCTGGTGAGATCAGCAACCCCTCGTCCCCTCCCTCCCCCCACACACACGTGCACACACGCCACAGACACGCACCACACGCGCGCGCACGGACACCACACACACACACACACACACAGACATACACCACACACACAGATACTACACACACACACACCCACACACACACAGACCCACACACCATAGACATACACCACACACACAGATACTACACACACACACGCACCACACACGCACACACGGACACCACACACACACACACACAGACATACACTACACACACAGATACTACACACACACACACCCACACACACACACAGACACACACACCATAGACATGGACACACCACACACAGACACACACACACACACACACCACACACCCAGCCACACGCACACCACACACACAGATACCACACGCGCGCGCGCACACACACACACACACACCACGGACACACCACATACAGACGGACACACACGTACCCTACCTGGCGGATAAGCGCTCTGAGACGCTACCTCCACTCTCTCTCTCTCTCTCTCTCTCTCCTTCCCCGACTCAGTGTCGTGCTCCCGTGTGAAAAGCCTCTGTGTAAACACGAACACGAGCTGCCGTTGCTTTGCCCACACGATCACAACATACAACAACGCATGGCATTTACACGGAGCCTTTCACGGCATCAGGAGGACGTCTCACGGCGCTGGACAGTCAGGGGTTTGGCCCCCGAGCTGGGGGTTGGGTGGAGGGCGGGGAGGGTGGGGGGGTAGAGGCGGTGGGGTGCGACCGAAGGCGCGGTCGGGTCGAAGAGGAGGGTCTCGAGA